>NC_142008.1:110921491-111174373 GCF_049901715.1 Pseudonaja textilis
TATTAGGAACATCCATTGGAAGAAGACTTTTTGGGATGGGTCATTAATCAAAAGAGAAGATCCATATCCAAGCTACAAAAAAGAAAAAAAAAGGTAGTCTAAGTACATAGGATTTGAGTATGCAAACTTTTATTGTCTGAAGGTTGATTATCCATTTTGTATTTTGAAAAAAAAAGTGGAAAAAGAAGAATTCCTCTTAGCAGTGGCAAAATTCAATTTTTTTTAGAACCAGTTCTGTGGGTATATCTTGGTGGCAGGGGAAAAGATAATGTAAAATGTCCATTCTCACCCCATTCCAGGGGAAGGATACTGCAAAATCACATTCTTTCCTCACCACATTAACTTGCTTTCCAGCTCCATTCTCCTGCACAGGGCAACAAAAGAAGACCCAGCTGATCAGCTGGGACTCAGGAGGCAAAGAGTAGATGGGGATGGGGCCAGTCAGAGGTGGCATTTTCCGGTTCTCCAACCTACTCAAAATTTCTGCTACTGGTTCTCCAGAAAGTTTGTTCTTTTCATTTGTTCTTTACTTCTTGTTGCAAAAATCACTCATATGCTACAATAAAGATAAATCTCCACCAAAATAATTACCCAAGAATGGGAAAAGACCAAATTAGGACGGTAACAGTGGACAGTAATCTTTTCAATCAGGACATGGACAGTGTGCAACATCAATTGGTACTTTTTAAATATGGAGACTATATCAATCAAGAATATTATCCATTAAGAGTTGTAAATCTAATCTTACAAAGTTTCTCTTCTGGAAATTGATAACTAGAGCATACAAAGCTTTTGCTAGAGCAATACTTGAATAGAGCTCATCAGTCTGGAATCTGCACTGTACATCAGACATTAATACAATTGATTGAGTCCAGAACTATTTCACGAGAACAGTACTACAGTCCCATGCTAACAACAGAATACCCTATGTCACTATGCTTGAAATTTTGGGCTTGGACAAACTTGAACTACGCCACCTATGGTTGGACTTAAGCATAGTACACAAAATTATCTGCTACAATGTCCTACAAGTCCATGACTACTTCAGTCTCAACTGCAACAATATAAGAGCACACAACAGATACAAAGTCAATGTAAACTGCTCCAAACTTGATTGGAAAAAGTACGACTTCAGCCACAGAGTGGTCAATGCCTGGAATGCACTACCTGACTCTGTTGTTACATCCTTTAACCTCCACTCCTTCAATCTCAAACTATCCCTATTGACCTCACCCTATTCCTAAGAGGTCTGTAAGGGGTGTGCATAAGTGCACAATTGTGCCTACCATCCTTGTCCTATTGTCCCCATTTATTTGTACCTATTTCCTGTATTCTTACTCATGCTTATAACTATTATCTTGTAAGTGATTGACAAATAAAATAAAATAAATAAAATATTATAATGATTTGGAGAGTGGTGTTAAGACAGAACTGGAGTATGTTCCTCTCAGGAATTAAATCATATCCTTGCTGGTAGAAGTAGCATAGCCATTTTTGTCAAAAAAAATCGAGGTCGTATACTTATTTTAGTAGTATGACTTGACAAAATGAGCAAGTGCATTCTTGTGGCACTCCTTTCTCCAAATTTACTGTGCTTGAAAAGGAGGTTACATGCTACAAACAAACAGGGGTTTGATAATGAAGTCATGTCCACAAAGTGGCATATTTGACTCCCCTCTGGTAGAGGCTGTGGCTTTGAAATCTCTTTGCAGCCAACTCCATAAGCCTTCACTTCCTATTGACAAGTGGAGAAGTGCTGCCTGCTTCAAATTTTGTCCCCTTCATGAATGAAGGCAAATATCCCATGACAATGTTGCAAGATCCAATCTGGGTTGATCACCAGGATTGGAAGTTTAATCTTCTAAGCTTTTGGAGTCATGCTCAAACACATCTTCAGGGAACTCATCTCTAGTAGAACGTGTCTACATTGCTGAAGCTGGGTTCCAGAACAAGTCTGAAAACTCAGAAGAAAAAAACCTCAGATTGATTGATGACTGGGTCAGATTGGATCTATGCCCCTTTCTCAGAACTCCAGGATGGGTGCTTTGATGTGCTTTTTTAAAATAATTTTTAAAAGATTCACGTTCAGGATTCATATTTAATGCACAAAATAAACACCCCTTTAGGAGGATGACACTTTTGTCCCAAATTAATAAAAATTCTTAATGAACAAAGCAAGTAAGCCCCACCTGTCTTTTAAAATCTGATGCTCTAGGTGTCAACCTTACCTGAGGTAACTTGTAGATGCTCAGAATGGTTGCCATGAAAAAACATGCTTTGGTGTCAGGCCCCCCAATCACAGCTACAGTAGTACTTTGAGCATTGCATTTATAGTTTGGAATGAACTTGTTCCATGTGGAGAGGAGCTCCAGTGAAGCAAGATAAGTTAAGCTTCTAGTGAAGTAGTCATTATAAATGTTGAAACCCAGAGAGATGTTGCGTAGCATCTGAGTATCATCATTGATCTCCTTCACAGCAAAGACAAGAGCCAAGATGT
The DNA here is from genome assembly GCF_049901715.1 of Pseudonaja textilis. Taxonomy (NCBI): domain Eukaryota; kingdom Metazoa; phylum Chordata; class Lepidosauria; order Squamata; family Elapidae; genus Pseudonaja; species Pseudonaja textilis. The sequence goes on from NC_142008.1 coordinate 110,923,989, forward strand.
GCTGGTAGGTCTGGGTCAAATATCTGTAATGAGATTTACATCCACCATTGAATTCTCTTTATCTAAGTCTTGATAAATTCCTATTCCTTTAATATATTGTTACTGTATTTTTAATATTGCAGAATCATAAGATATCTGGAGTGAAACTGAAATACTTTGGCCACCTAATGAGAAGGAAGAACTCACTGGAGAAGAGCCTAATGGTGGGAACGATTGAGGACAAAAGAAGAAGGGAACGACAGAGAATGAAGTGGCTGGATGGAGTCACTGAAGCAGTAGGCATGAGCTTAAATGGACTTTGGAGGATGGTAGAGGAGAGGAAGCCTGGAGGAACGTTCTCAATGCGGTCTTGATGGGTCAGACATGATTCTGCAACTAACAACAAAGATATCTGGGCAATTTCATGATGGAACTCAGGCACAAATATACCAACACCTAGCACAAACCCTTTTCAAAACCTAGCATAAAAATGCATGCATTTCAGTGAGATGCTTTTAAATCTCCAGCTAACTATATTTATCTAGGTGTTGATTCCAAAAATGCATGTCAGTGTTAACTTTCATTTTTAACCAGAATATATCTGTTAGAGAAAATAAGTGACCTTAGGTATGAATGGAAAGAGTTCTACCAACCACAAACCTTAGCAGGAAATATAGTTTAGTCTGCATGCCCTAATCCTAGAGATAGCATTTCCATTGGTTGAACATCCTCATTTTGAAATTTAAGTTTCTTATTATTCCAGCCATCTTTCAAGAATGCAGCTTGGTTGCAAATTCATCTTCTGCCACACCCTATGTTCAAATCCCACCCTGATATTGTTAGTTTTACTGATTTATATTTTTAATAATTTTCAGTTGTCCTTGATGAAAGATGGAATGTTTTTATCATGGAAATCTTATACTTTACGATTTATGGTTTTAGCTTATGATTTATAATTTACCACTTTGTTATTTGTATGTGCACTAAGAACTTCTGCATCAGGGACAAATTCCTTGTGTGTCCAATCACACTTGGCCAATCAAGACTATACAAATAAAATATATTCCAAATAAGTTAGTATCAATCCCCCTTGGATGCTCAGGAAAATGGAAAGGAATAATTCTCTTAAAATTTATTGAAAGTTCTAGAAGATGTATAATGAGAATAAAGTAATATGTTACAAAGAAGTGGGGAGGGTAGAATGAGCCTCAGTAATGTCCAACCATATACAGTTTAACAGATCATCTTTCTTGGGAACATGATGTAAAGTGGAGTCTCTTTCACTGGATGAATATTAATTTATAGCTCATTCAAGCTTAAAGGATAGTAAGTCCCTTAGTTTGACTGAAAAGTCATGGGTGCAAATTTTACGAGACACTTATCTGAACCATTTGATTAAAAATACCAATTGCTTACAGGAGATCATCAATGACTTCAAAAGAGGGATGCCTTTCAAAGTTGAGAGAATTGGAAAACATGAAGCTTTGTGAACTAATGCCAGCTATGATAACATCCCCTGGCTGATAATATTTATGGTTGATGTTCCGTGGATCACTGTTCATGCATTTAGCAACTGGAATATCACATGATGTCCAAGGAAGCAGTATGAGAATCCAGAGAATAAAATTCATGATCTTGCATTTACATCTTCTTAACATCAAGTCACCTATGTTATTTCACTCATTCAAGTGTTGGCATCCTTGCATAGCTAGCAATATCAGTTTGATTAATAAATACAGAGCTCCCAATTGCTTTAAAATCCTTGAGCCAATGTTCCAGCATAGATTAAGAAAAATCACCAATCTTGATTTTGTTTTATTAGTCGCTACCAAAAAATCCCTTGTCAACTGAGGAGTGTTCCAAGTAATCATCATCAATTAGATAATTATGGGGAATTTAAATATCTGCTTAATATTAGAATTTCTTTTGTATAGCAGGAGAAAATCATTTTTCAACCTATCATTTGAACAAAACTTTTCTCTTCTCCTAAGAAATTTCAGAAGAATGCAACTTTCTAAAATGAGATATGAGAATATTTAGCAGGAGTATTTCCATGTGGGGTCGAAACAGGCAACAGGAAAAAAAAAACAATGCTGCAAGGAAAGAAACTCTTTGGGACTTGTTTTAAGATATCACCTTTGCTATTCATATATTTATTTCAGCTGAGTTTGTGAGGTTCAGATTCAGACTTGGGTCACTATGCTTCAGTTCAAAATTTTCTATTTTCTATCCCTGCTAGCATATGATAATTCACTGATATTTTTTACATGAATTCATCCACCCTTACACCCAAAATATCAATCAAAGAAGGTTGCAAAATTTAGTAATTTAGGTATGAGAACAGTCATTTAGATAACATTGGGTCCCCATGACAATCCTTTTCCTATTGACCTTTCTTTCAACAATTTGAGTGGGACACCTGCAACATTACAACTGTATCATGAATAATGGTAACAATAATATCATTCAAAACCAGTTTGCCTAGTTCAGAACTGAAAATGTGAGCGTGCATGAACACACCTGCTTCATGTGCACATGCATGCTTCTCACAAGCATAATTGCAAACACACAGCAATTTCATGTATGTGGTGAGTAGACCGGGTGAGGTGCGGAAATCAGATGGGCTGTGTGGGCGGGGAGAGCAAACAAGAGTGTGAGATTTATATGACAGGATAGCACAGAGATTGGTGGGCATTTTGAACTGGCAGCAGCCCACCTCTGCTAATAAGTTATATCCAGTGCAACAACTGATTTAAGATACATAGTTAGATCATAGAATAATAGAGTTGTAAGGGACCTTGGAAGTCTTCTAGTCTAACTCCCTGCCTGTGGTAGAAGGTTCTATACCATTCTAGACTTTGTAATAGTGGCAAACATCAGTAGCTCAAGTGTAGGAGGTAGGTAAAAGTCCATTCTCTAAGCTTGTGGGTTGGTTTCCCAACGTTTCATTACAGATTAGGTTACATCTTCAGAAGAGTTTAGGGAACATCAGTGTCAGTGTTCTGTTTATAAAGGTTTTGGGTGCCCTTTTTTTTTTACATGACACTCAGAGGAAATCTGACTCATAAGGCCCCTAAGAGATTTTTTTCCAATTCTTCTTGGATTTGCTCATTTCAGTTGATTTCTCCACCCTCCACAGTGCTCTCCTCATTTTTGTGGCCTCAATCTTACCCCAGATGGGGGATTGCTTGATGGGTGCAAAGATTTGGGTGATGAACCCCACTTGAAGTGAAATTAAAGTCAGGATGGCCAAGCAAGTATATAGTAGGATAAGGAGGAAAATTTTCTAAATTTTCTCTCTGGTATTCTTAAGCTGCTTCTCCTCTTTTCCTCTAGCAGAATTGATCAGTCAATACTATTTAATTGGGGATATTACAACAAAAAGTTGACTACTGTCTTCTTCTGAAATGTTTTTCATGTCCAAGTCTGCGAGAATCTAGATCTTGAATGTATCTTCTAGGGTGTTAGCTATTCCTTAGTATCATCTGCAAATTTCATTCCCCTTCTAATCTCTCATCTATGTCATTAATGAAGATATTGAAGAATATTGGGCCTAAGACAGAACCATGTGGCACCCCACTGCTTACTTCGCTCCATGTAGACATAGACCTATTAAGGACTACTTGTTGAGTATGATTTGTCAGCCAGATATGTATCTACCTTGTAGTGATGCTATCTATCCCAATTTTTTATGCTTCTAGAGAGTTCAGTTCTAGACCGTGACCAGATTTCAGCAAACCATGGCTCCGGAGACACATGCTACTCTTTGGGTCCTGTGCTGCAGCTCGCTGTCCCATCACTGCCTGGCCCCGCCCCTCACCCTCTGTCACATGGCCTGAGTAGGTAAGGGCAGTGGTGGGGGATGGAGAAAGGCCAGGGGCTGATTCTCCAGCACCTCATTCTTGCTGCTTTTTTGTGTTGGATGTGCCTTTCAGCCCTCGTTGGTACTGGGCATGCCTTGCAACTGATGCCAGCCTCACAAACATGAGGGCTGGTGGCATGAGAATGGGATACAGGAGGAGGGGAGGATGGAAAGGGGGATGGGCCAGCAGCAACTTTATGAAGCTCAGGGAGCTGTCCCTGCAAAAGCTCGCAGCCCCACCCTGGGGGTAAGGCTCAGAGAAAGCCGGAGCACCCTTGCCAGAGATACTTGCCCATCAACCAGTTTTCCCCTTGTTTATGTCTCTCTCTGTGTATGTGTGTATCTCTTTCATGCTCTCTGTTTGCATCCCTTCTCTTTCTTATGGAAAGCCATGGCTAGGAGAAGCCAGCAAGTTCTCTTTGGGCTTCTTGGCTATTCCTTTTATTTCTTCTTTTGGAAATCTAGGCTGGCTGAGGAACAATTGCCAGCCACAGCAGAGGCTTCCTTTTGGGTTACCCTCCTTCTCCTCTCATGACTTGGGGCACTACCAGGGTGTGCACCAATGGGAAGACCCATCTTAAGTGAGCACCAAAGCATAACAAAGGTGTGTGCAGGGAGGGTGGCCGCTTGCTCAAAGAGGGTCTTAATAGGGTGCAGTTTTTCTCCTAGCCGAAGCCTCTGGCCATTGTTTTGCCATGTTGTCATCCCCACCCATCCCCCTGGTCAGGCAGTTCTTCAGCTAAACATGGAGGGTACAAGTTCCAGCCTGAAGCGGCAGGAAGCAAATGCTGCTTTACATGCAAATGTGGCACAAAGGCAGTACAGGGCCACTTCACTGCTGCACTGGCTTCGGTGACCCTCCTCCTCCTCCTCCTCTCATGACCCCCTGGCTTGCTGTGGTGGGGCTGGGAGGGTGCGCACATGTCGGAAGACCCTCCTCAAGCAAGCACCAAAGTGCAGCAAAGGCACATATGAGATGGTGGGCTGCTCACTTGAGGATCTCCCTGCCCATGCGCACCCGCCCGGCCCCGCCACAGCCATTCAGGAGGTGGCAAGAGAAGGAGGGTTGCCTGAAGGTTATTTTTTTCTAAGTCCAAATGGGTCCAATTGGCTCTTTGAGTGTTTAAGGTTGCAGACCCCTGACTGTGACAGATGTTTCTCTATCAGGACACAAGGAGAAAATATCTGCTGTGAACTCCATGTAGTGCACATACTTTTGGAAATGCAGATATATACAGCCACTTCATGGTAGTGGACTCTTATTCAAACTAATCAATCAAAAATGTACACATTTTCAGGCATATAGATGGCTCAGAGTCTATATTTCTAGAACCAGAACAGAGTTTCTGAGCTTTTGTTGTATTTTGATGCTCTTGGACTTCTGTACCAACTGAAATATGAATCACTCAGATTACTCTTTTCCTTTTGGTTTACTAGAATATTTCAGGAAGTTTTTCCATACATTATGATAGACTTTATAATGTTTTAATTATTACACCTCAGGTATGAAAGAATGGAAAGATAAAGAAAATTACACATTTTATTATTACACTAATACACAGCTATTTCAGTTTCAAAAGTACATAAAGCATGTGTCATTGCTGGCCACAATCACTGATCTAAATCCCCTTTTGTACCAGATTGATTTCTATAAATTATTTTATGAGGGTTTTTCGCATGAGTTGTTGCTTGTTATTCAGCTCAGGTCTTATCAAGATGATATAGATTTTGGGGGAGAAAATGAGGACCAATAATCCTGTACTTGAGGCTAAAATGGAGAAGATCTCCACAGCCACCATGTATTTCCCTTTGGTGCTCTGGTAGGCTGGGACAAAAGAGATCCAGACACTGCAAAAGAGAAGCATGCTGAGGGTGATAAATTTTGTTTCATTGAAACTGTCTGGAAGGTTCCTTCCAAGAAAAGCCACTGTAAAGCTGATCATGGCCAGGAGGCCAATGAAACCCAGGACACAATAAAACAAGGCAGCAGAGCCTTCATTGCATTCCAGGACCATTTCTGTCGGCAGCGAGTGCATGTCAAGATTTGGGAAGGGAGCAGAGCTCACCAGCCACACAATACAAAGGGTAGTTTGAACAAGGGAACAGGAAGGAACCATAAAGACGGACAACTTGTTCCCTACCCATGACCTCATCTTAGAATCTGGCCTGGTGGCCATGAAAGCTAAGACCACAATGAGGGTTTTGGCCACAACACAGGAAATCGCCAGAGAGAAAATGATTCCAAAAGCAGTTTGTCGAAGGAGACAGGTTGCCCTCTGAGGCTGACCAATGAAAAGCAAAGGGCAGAGAAAGGAAAGCAGGAGGGAGACCAGGAGGGTGTAGCTGAGGCCTTGGTTGTTTGCCTTGACTATGGGTGTATCCTTGTGTTGGACAAAGACTGCAAGGACCAGAGCTGTGATGGAAGAAAATAATAGTGCAAGAATGGCCAAGGTGATCCCCAAAGGTTCTTGGAAAGATAGGAAGCTGATCTCTTTTGGAATGCATCGATCCTGGGCTTTGCTGGGATACTGGTCCTCTGGACACTGGTAACAAGAATCCATGTCTGAAAAGGAAAAAAGTCTGTTTGGCATAAAACAACAATATCTGACAAAGGGAAAAATAGTCTATTTGGCACAAAAGAATACAAAGAAGTAGACTAAGATCAGAAGATAAGGAGAAACCTGGCCCATGGTATCACCAGAAGTGAACATGATTAAATGGATATCATCATCATCATCATCCCTTAGCAATGGTGCTTTCAGAGATGTAATTCAGAGCCCAATACTATTTATTTACTTTTCATCCATTAGGTTTGTATCCCACTTTTCCTACAGATGTTCTAGGTCAGGAGTTGCCAACCTTTTGGACCTCAGGGACCACCAAACTCATAAATATTATTTTTTTAAACAAATTTTATTAATTTTTAAAGACATACAAAACATAAAACACAAGAACATAAAACCTGTTTTCTGAAAGTTAATTGTAAATTTTAACAAAACGAATAAAACATTTTATACACCATTGACACACCTCCTTATAAACACATACATATCCTTTCAAGTTTCTCATTATTTCTCCCTTTACTTTTATTCAATTGTATTTCTTTTCTGTATTTATCTCTTTTATATGTTTTTATTCACTATACTTATTTTTTCTTCTGACTTGCTTTATTCTCTTCTAATTTTATTCTCAATTATCCTCTTCTAATATTCCTCCAAGGTTTTATTAACTCAATCAAACATAAACACACAAAAACACAAAACATAGAAACATAACAAACATCTTTTCTGAAAGTTGCTTAGTCCCCGGTTACAACTCTTTGTACAGAAACAAATTCAAATTCATATTCATTTTGTATACAATTCCATATCTTATTACCATTTTCAATTTTCTATATAGCTTCTCATCTCTTTTAAATTTTCTTAGTTTTATTTTATTTATCTCATCTCATTTCAAATCATAATATTTATTATTCTTTGTCTGTTCTGTTTCCAGCTATCCATTTATCTTTCTTCTTTAAACAAAACTTCTCCTGTACACTAATTGGAGTATGACGCCTTTATCTCTTTCCCCTACATTTATAATACTTAATATAAAATACATAGCTTACATTGGGATTCTGTTTGGTACATTCTAAAATTATACAATATTATCAATGCCAATACAAATCTATTTGTTAATATTAATATTCATTTATATCTTAAACACTTAACACATTAATTTTCAGTTAAATATACTTTTATGGGAACACCTATTTTCCATAGTTATTTCCCCCACATCACATATTTTAAATCATCATTTCATTAAAATGTTCCCCCTTCTCCTACTTCAAATCTCTCATTTAGTTCATTGCCTTCTTTTTTCTTCACAAAAATTTCACTGGGATAACACAATCTAATCATTAATATTAATATTCATTTATATCTTAAACACTTTACCCATTTCAATTAAATATCATGCCTTTATGGGAACACTATGCTTTCCATAGTTATTCCCCCCCCCCCACATCACATATTTTAAGTCATTGTTTCGTTGAAATGTTCCCCCTTCTCCTATTCCAATTCTCCCATTTATTTCATTGCTTTCTTTTTCTTGACAAAAAAATCACTAAGTTACACTAAATATTTTATCACATTTTAAATTACATATTGTTTCCAATTTTCTAAGATTATTTCTAAGTACAAACATAAAAATACAATCTTATGTACCTTTGCAGAATCCCTTTTTCAATAAAGTTTACCCATTATCTCTAAAAGACTTTTGTTTCTTTGCATCTTGCTCCCCACCATTGAGACTTCTCATCTCTTCCTTTCTCCCTTGCTTATTCTTCTCCTTGCCCTCTTTACCCCCTTGTCTCTCCACCTCCCTTTTGTTCTTCTGCTTTCCTCCTTTCTGTTGTTTTCTAACATAGTATCCACTTTTCACTTTATTATTCTCTTTTTTGGTTGTTCTTCCAGATCTTATAGTCCCCTTTTCCTTTTCCACTTTCTCCTTTCCTTCCCCAACTAAAGTCACTTGTTCATCAAAAATGGCTTCTTCTTTATCCCAGTCATCCTGTTGCGCAGTCAGCTTTTCATAAGTACAAACCGCCATTTCTAAAAATTGAAAAAGAATGCCAAGAGAATCCTTCCTTCCCACAAGTGATGCCATTATAGAGAGAAAGTCTCAGCTCCCTAAGAATGTTCCATGCCAGGTTTCAAAGAAGGCAGACTAAAACTGTTCTATTTCAATTTTAATGAAAATGGGCATGATTTGTTCTCTTCTAAAGCATGAACTTTTGTGTAACTCTCACTCTATTCTGCAAAATCTCTGCACAAAGAACATTACAAGTTTGTATGATTCCTATGAAATCTATGGAAATAAAACATCAATGATCCATAACTGGATCCTTATGTTGTTTTCCTTTAGAGCATTTGTGTATTTTATAACATCCCACCAAGGGTGAAAATTCCAACATTAATGGAAAATATGAATCCCAATTTTCTGATCTCTGGTCTGGATGAAAAATTTAGCCTAACACTTGGCCCCATGGGAATCCACCAAGGAGAGCAAATGATGAAATGCAAACTCTATCACTGTAGGTGTGGAGTGACATCACCAACACTTCAAAAAAGTTCAGAACTTGTGTCACAATGGAGCAACACAGATCTATTTCTATCCAGCTTGCTTTTTACTCAAAGAATTGTAATATCACTGCCATCATCAATGAATTAAAACTCGGTAGGCATCATACCTTACCTGTCCAGTTTGACACTTTTCCTTCTGGGCATGGAAGGCAATCATAACAACAAAATGGCTTCCCTTCTTTCTTGGTCTTGCTGTGACCTTTATGGCAGGGTTCGTTACACAAAGAACGAGGCTTTACCTGTGTGCAATGGAAAATCATAATTGCTTTTAATTTCTTAGCAGAACCTTCTGAATAAATGTGTAAAGTACAATGCGTAAATCTTGGGTTGAAACTGGTATAGCAATATCAGTTTATTTCTAATTAGACAGCCATGGGAAGTAATGTTCACAGGTCTCTTTAAAAAAGTTCTTATTAGCTAAATACAAAAATCTAAAAAAATGGTAAAGCATACACACATTTATAGTAGATGAAAAAAAGGAAGAAAGAGGGCATAAATTGAAAAGCATAAATACTTAGAACATTCTAACAAGAGGCATTGCTTAGGGCAGCACCTCTAAAACCATATTCATTATTCTAGTATAGAGGTCCTCTGAGCTGTGGCCCATTACTGGGCCACAGAAGTGGTGGGCTAGAATGCATGCATGCTCATACAACTCCATTTGCACAAGCAGCAAGCACATGCACCCACTGCTTGCGCCAATGGAGCTGCATGCACAAAAGCCTGCTGCACACATTGCACCATCCCCTCTCCCACCCCATTGGGCTGCAAAGCTGGAAAGGTTGGCAACCATTGTTCTAGTATATAGAAGTCACCCTTATAATATGCATCAATAGTAAAGAAGAACTTGGGAAGCTCCCATATCTAGATAACCTAATCACCACAACTGAGAACAAGCAAGTCATGTAGCACTGCAGAAGCTCAACGATACAGAGATCCAGCTACATAAAGACTCCAATCACAATCCCAGTCAGAAGAGAAGCAGGATCAAAATGGTAGACAACCATGCCAGATGTACCTGCAAGTCTAAGAAATTATTTGAGTAATTTAGATAACTTAATCTATCCCATCATGAGTCCCAAATGTGGTGGTTATGCCCCGAGGCCAGGATTTACTGGATTCAGATTAAAAATTGGCTACAAGAGATCACTGGGTATCAGATTGAGCTCAGACTGGAAACCTTTCTTTTGGGAATCATCAAAGAAAGATTACCGAAAGAAGTAAAATATTTATTGCTACATATTACAACAGCCACCAGAATAGCCTTTGTGCAGGTATGGAAAACACCAAATACCCCTAATGAAGAACTAATAATACACAAAGTAACAGAAAGTGCTGAGATGAATATGTTAACAATGTAATTGAAAGAAAAAGATGACTCTGAATTCTTTTCAGTTTGGAATAATTGGTATAAATGGCTAACAAACAAAACTAAGAAGTGAGACAAAAATTTAATTGAAACAACCCTTAAGAAAGTAATACAAAATTTTGTAAATTATATAAAGATATAAGAATAGTAATTATAGTTAAAGCTATTATTTAGTAATAGACAAATGTAGTGTCTTTTGTATCTTTTGTCCATTCTTTTCCAATTATCTATTTATCTCTTCTCTTTAACACAAAAATTCTGCTGTAATCACTAATTGAAGTATGACGCCTTTCTATCTTTCCCCAAAATTTAACACTTAAAATAATACATAGTTTGCATTCTGATTCTGCTTAGTACACTCTACTTACTACATTTTAAAGTAAGAAAACAACAAACCTATAATATAGTTAGATATATAATTTCCATTCTCATTCTGTTTAATACATTTTAGATACTACATTTTAAAATAAGAAAGTAAGAGAATGATAAGTTTATAATGACATTAAAACAATAGCAAATTAAACTCTATCATTAAATCTTAAACATTTTACACATTCCCTTTAATATTTTATTAAATATTAAAGTCTATCATTAAATCTTAAGCATTTTGATATTTTAATGTTTTGTTAGATCTTATAATATTCCAATTTTCTATTTCAAATACAAATACTATAATACAATCTTGTGTACTTCTGCAGAATCTCTTTTTAATTGTACTTTACCCATTGTCCCTAAAATAAATCTGCTTTTTTCCATCTTATTTCAAGACTTTATGACTTCTTTTCCTCTTTTCCCTTCCTTTCTTATCCAATCTGGCCTTTTTATCCCCCCCCTCCTCTTAACCTCTGCCTTTTTAACCTCCCCTCTCTGTTGTATTCCTATTTTCTGTTGCTTTCTGACATTGTATCGATTTTTCACCTTATTTTTCTCTTTCTTGGTTGTTTTCTTGAATCTTAAATTCTCCATTTTCCTTCCCCTCTTCCTCTCTTCTTTCTTGACTAAAGTTATTTGTCCATTAAAGATGGCTTCTTCTTCTTCTTGTTGTTGTTGTTGTATTTGCTGGTAGATAGAAATCACCATTTCTAAGAAATGAAAAACAGATCCAAAAGAGCCCTTGCCTTCTTGTTTCTCTTCTTTTAATTTTTCAAATTCCATTTTTAATTCTTCCACAGATAATGCCACTATAAAGTTTCTTCTTCTTCTTCTTTTTTTAAAAAAACAACCTGAATGTTTTTAATCTTAGAGTAGTTTCCAAAAGTCCCAAAGTCATCAAGCAATCCAAACAAACACAAAATATTTCATTTAGCACCTTCTTCTCTTTTCACTTTCTCCTCCTGGGGCAATATCAATTACAAAGTTCCCAAATATATTTTTGAAGTCTTATTGCAGTTAATCTCTAATCTTATAAATTCTCAGCCATCTCCTCCAGCAAGATTAAGATTAATATAAGTTTATTTTTTACCTCTCCCTTCCCACTTATAGCAAAAAACTTTTGATTTTTACCTTCTGTACCAAAGCAGGTTTTTCAATGTCTATTTGCTATTTCCATAATGAAGGAGAGTGAACTTTCCCTTTTAACACTTTCGTTTGCCACTTTCACAATCTCTTTTGGAAATAATATATCATTAAAAAAAAATTAAGTTCCAGGGTATTTAGATATATCTTAGAGTCCTGGTTCAGCCAAAAAACTTTCACTTTCTGACACTTCCTCCTGCACGATCTTGTCCGGCTGAAGGTTTCTTTGTGGCGGCCATTGCTGATCGCCGCTCCACCACCTTAGGAAAAAGGAGTCTAGCTGGCTGGGGAAAGGGGTTGCGATATCCCCAGACCCCTGCCCGGATCTCCTCTGCCTCCGTTACCTCTACGGGGTAATGACAGCCTCCAAACCCGGCTGGATCAGAGGCACTTCAGCAGCGAGCGCAGCAGGAACCGCACACGATCGCGGATTCCTGCCACCGCCCAAGCCTTGCAACTGGAAGTTTTTTCATTTGGAAGGTATTGTTGAGGCGTCAATTATCAAACAGATTTTGTGAGTTTTCTCAATAATTTTGCTAAATAAATGTTTCCTGATATCTTTTGCAATGAAATCTACTATTGCAACTGCATGAATGCAACCCTGTTCCCAAATCTACATCATTTCTTTTTTGTAACTCAGTCAGATCTTCTATTTATGAAAATGGTCTGCAAGTTTGTGCCAAACTATACACTGTAATAAACACCCTACATGTACTACCCAGATATTTCTCACTCATCTTCTCCAGTCCTTTGCTTATGACATCCTGCTCGCATTGCTTTAACTTCTCTGTACAGATGTTGTGAGCCTTAGAAGAGAAATGTTCCTTCAATTTCTTTCTGAGGGAAGCTTGTGGGATTTCTTTACTCCTTCCTGATGGTTAAATATGGTAATTTTTCCACTCCTTAGCTCCGTGGACACTTTGTTCTTTGCTCAAAATTTCAAATCTTCTGCAATGCTTGCAACCTAATTTTTTTATGGGAAACGTCCAGTCCATCATATTTTCCCCTAAAATTATTGTACTGCTGCAGTACAATATTGTACTCCCTTAGTTTGTTAATAGTATTTCCATTTTATAATATAAGTATAATAGAATTACAGAGGTAAGGTAAAGTAAGGATATACTCTTATAGAATAAATTGGTGATGATGAAATGAATATTATAAAGTATATTAAGTAAAAAAGGTGATTTTGTTGCATAAAATGATGTAATATTAGTAATCTAGTAAGTAATTAATAACAGTAATAATATAAATATATATAGTGCATTTATGATATAAGGATTAATGCAAATTGGAAGGGAAAGACTGCAAAGATTGTGCACAAGTGATTTGTACCAACCAACACATTATGTAAGTGAAGATGGTTTATGTTTATGTTTGTTTAAAATAAAACACTTTTATTTAAAAAAAATTCATTTATATATGAATGCAACTTCTTGTTAGATTGATGTTGCTCTATATTGATTTAAGCAGTAACATACAATTTATAACATCAATGTAACAAGAAGTTGCCTGTGTCCCTTTTGGTAAGTTGCTTTTTTATTTATGTATTTATTTATTTTTTTACTGTCTGTTTTTATTTTTATTAATCACAAAAACAAAACAGATATTAAAGAAATAAATAAACACATAAATAAAAATTATTTTACTATTCAGCTTGATGTTTCTGTAAGCAAAGGAGAACCATCAAAATGAATAGTAAAATATTTTTTATTTATGTGTTTATTTATTTATTTAGTATCTGTTTTGTTTTATGATTAATAAAAACAAAAAGAGATAGTAAAAAAGTAAATAAATACATAAATAAAAAGAGCAACTTACCAAAAAGGAGACAGGCAAGTTGGCTAGCCAACAATGCTGGGGTCCTCCTCATCTTCTAGCTTGCTGCAGCAAGGATGGCCAGTGCAGGAGTCAGCTCTCGACCGGGCTGGTGGTGGCGGTGGCAGGAGGAGGTAGGGGACTGGCCCATCAGGACTTGCTGCTTCGACTCCTCACTACCAATCAGTGGTGGGAAGGTAAGGCAGTAACCCTTGGGCTGTGACAGGTGAGGGAAAGTGGCAGGCTGGCACCAGCAGCCTAGCCAAGATGGCGACCACCATGTGGGCAAGGCAGCGGCCCCAACCCAGGGGTTGGCTGGCAGTGGCACCAGCAGCAGGTAGAGGTAGGGGACCAGGCCAGCAGGAGCTGATGCTTTGCCTTCTCACTACCAATTGGTGGTGGGAAGGGAAGGCAGCAACAATGGAGGGCTGCAGGTGAGGGAAGATGGGGGCAAGCAAGGCAGGGAGCATCAGCAAGGGCGGTGGGTATCCTGGGAGTTGGCAATCGCCCAGGACTGGCAGCAGTAGGTAGGCAATCAGGTTGGAGTTTGTACTTATCGGTCCACATCTTCAAAGGCCTTTGGGATAGGCAGTCAGGGCAGGTGAGGACAGTTGGCATCAGTGTCAGCATCCAAGGCTTGTGTCTTCTTTAAGGTAAGGCAGGCAGGCCAGGAGGCAGGCTGGGCAAGGCAGGCCTGGGAGGCAGGCTGGCCAGCCAAGGAGAGTTAGTGGCAGTGGTGACTGGGGCTGCAGCTTGCCCTCACTCATTCAGCAGGGTGGCAGAGGAAGGCAGTGATGGCTGGCTGGCTTGGCTACTGCTGGTGGTGGTGGTGGTGGTGTGAATGATGGCACCGAGCAAGAAAAATTTTGTAGTAGTCCACATGCGCTATAAGTAGGGGTGGGGCGAGGTGGGCAGGGGTGAATGAGGAAGGGATTTTTGCGCGTGCACAGAAAAAAACCTGTTATTTAAAAAGAACTTTTTTTTTACTTTGGAGCAGCAGATAGGGGTGGGGGCCAGGGCAGCGAAGGGAGGGGCAGGCAGGGAAGAATGAGGAAGGGATTTTTGTGCATGCACAGTAATAAAAATCAGTTTTTTGGCCCATAGGAGCAGTAAAGAGGGGCGGGGCCAAACAGGGTTTCTTAGAATTAGCGGTTCTTAGAACTACCAATGACGTTAACAACTGGTTCTATAGAACCAGTGTGAACTGGTAGAAACCCACCCCTGTTTCCATCCTTTTGAGGTGGGTAAAATGAGGACCCGGATTGTTGGGGGCAATATGCTGACTCTTTAAAACTGCTTAGAGAGGGCTGTAAAGTACTGTGAAGTAATATATAAGTCTAAGTGCTATTGCTATTGCTATTTCTCCCCTATATAGAGAAGGCCATTTACCAAATAGGATTTTTTTTAAAGAAAGCACCACCTTAAAATCTTCTATAACTTGATTAAGAAAAACAATCACGAAATCATCTGATTAACCAAAGATAGCAGACACCAGTCTGTATTGCATCTCCTGTAGTGTGGACAGATGTACAGTGGTACTACATAACAAGGTTTCCATACCCAAGTAAAAAAAATGAGAGGTACTACCGCCAAAAAATAATCAGTAGAAGAACATGCATTATGTCATAATAAGCATGAGAATCAATTCAAGAATGCATAAGTGACATCAACTATGTCAAACTATTACCATGCATCATTCCAATAACTGGAACAGATCATTTGTTACAGTCATCTACAATTAATCTCTATTGAACAATTTGGTAGCCTTCTGAATAGTTGGAACACACTTTGAAAATACCTAGGCCAGTTGTCAAGAGATTAAATTATTATTGTTATCAGAATTCGCATGAACTGTAGATTTAGAGACAAGATCCCTAAATAGACTATGATATATGCTTATCGCTACTTGATGGATCCTGGGTATAGTCTCAGGTGGAAATTTGCATATTTACTCCTTTAGTAGCCTCTTGTATAATTTCTTTTGTGTGTAAAAATATTCAGCGATTGAAAAACATTAGATGCTCAGGCCAACCTATTCCGATAAATGGTTGTCCAATATTTTAATAAAATCTCCAATGTTGGAGCACCCATCACTTCTAAAGGCAAACTCTTCCACTGGTTAATTGTTCTCACTGTTAGGAAATTTCTACATAGTTCTAGGTTGCTTCTCCCCCTTGATTAGTTTCCACCCATTGCTTCTTGTCACATCCTCAGGTGCTTTGCAGAATAGCTGGACTCTCTCTTCTTTGTGGCAGCCTCTGAGATATTGGAACACTGCTATCATGTCACTCCTAGTCCTTCATTAAACTAACATTTACTATCTTGTTAAGTGTGAGTCTCGGAATGAAAAGCAATTTTAAAATAATTGCAGAATGATACATGGCTACTAGGCATACATATATAATTTAAAATGGATACCCTCTGAAGACCGCAAAAAATAATCTCCTTCTCAGAATCCTCAGTCATTAAACCATTTATCTTTTAAAACAATTTTGGTTATATAGTTATTTGGAATAAGTATCAAGTATCTTAACCCAAAATGGCAATATGGTTACTTTACTATTTATATTCTGAACTTAGAGCAGAGGAAATAATAGGAAAAACTGCAGACTGTAGACAGAACATACCTGGTTAAATCTCTTTGGCCATTTGATGGCATCAACAAAAAGGCTGAATGCATTGTCTTTGGGAGCTCTGTGGTCAAATGTTCCCATTTTGACTCGAAGCAATGTTAAGTTTGGGAATGTGATCCAATTGATAATATCAAATCCTGCTTCCAGGTTCCCATTTTGATCAAAAGAAATCATCTTCCCAACACTATTGTTAAATGAGACTTTTCTGAGATAAGGGTGCAACTAAAATGAAAGTGGGGAAAAAGCAATAAAGCTATGCAAATGTAACATAAACAATATAAGAGAAAGTCAGGATATTTCATAGGATTGAAGTAGTAATGCCTAAGCATACTATCAATTTTCCTAATTAAAAATATAGCTAAGCAGGTGCTTATTATTAGTGCTTACAATGTGTCAATAATTTAAACATGAAGTCAAACCAAATGAGAAGGAGGAGGAGGAAGGAGAAGGAGAGAATATAAAGCATCAAGACACCAAAACTAACTGGAATTAAAAGAATTGAGCAAAGAGGCAAACCGAGATTTTTGTATTATATATTAGTGTTCCTAACTCGCTACTACAACTATAAGAGTAAGAGTTCTCATAAAAATGAGGTCTCTTCCTATTATCCTTCTTGCAGTTACTTAAATAGGAGCATCCTATGCATTTTGACATAGTTCTATATTAGCTGTGTCATTTGGTTCATGTGGAAGGAATTCACTGGAGAAATCAATTATATTTGGAAGAGTTAGGGGTAAAAAGAAACCCAGCCACCAAAGAACATGATGGCCAGACTCCCTCAAAGCTGACTTCATCAAGAGCATAGAAAATCTAAAAAAGTAGATCAGAAGATGTTGAAAGCCTGTCCCATAGAATCATTGAATCATTGTCATCATCGTCATCATCATCATCATCATCATCATCATCATCATCATATTCTTCAAATAGATAATAATGTTAATATCATAAAGTGAAGAATTCCATGTATGTAGACAAGCATTCACGAGGATAGGAATTTAACTATTGACAATTTCCTTGTATTTGTGATTTCAAGACATTACCTGCCAAAGTAATGAATTCAGAACATTCTTCTGTCCTTCCTCTGATATAGTTCTATGTTTGAGCATTGATGAGCTCATGGATTTCAATGCATGGGCCACAGCATAAATTGCATTGTAGATGCTATAGCTATGAGGAGTTATGCTCATGTCAAAGACAGACCTAGGAAGGGTCCCCAGCTTCTCCTCCCCACTGCAGAGATTCCAAACATTTTCCTCTTCCAAGGAAATTGGGAAGGAACAATCAAATGCCTGTCTCCAAAAGTCCTTAATAAAACCATCTCTGGTTTCCACATTAGGATTTCTCATCTGAAGAAAATGTTGAAAACCTACCACCTCCTTTGACTGGATTGCAAAGGCTAAGGAACCATGAAGGATATCTATATCCCAGGATTGTTGAAAAGGAACAGAAGTGAATTCTATCTGTGCCATCATGATCCATACTTTCCCTGTCTTCATTTCTTTGTCTTCAACTTCCAAAATTCTGGGAAACATTCTCAGAAATATTGTAGTGTGAATTTCACCATGTAAAACCACAACACTGGCAAAGCTATCACTTATGTAGACATACAGTTTGACCCATGATTCCATCATTTCATGAATGCCACTTTTGAAATACACAGTTGGGAATGGTTCTATAAAATCAAAGCAGATACCACTTTGAGAAAACGTGGGAAGTTCTTTCTGTATAAACCTGAGGCCATTGTCATCCTGTATAAAAATGACACCAATCCAGGTCCATCTGAAAAGCAAAAGCAGTTGAAGCATCCCCTTATATTGTTGGTTTCTATTAGGGAGCATCCATTGAAAGAAGGCTTGTTGGGATGGGTCATTAATCATAGGAGATGATCCATAGCCAAGCTATAAAAAACAGGGGGGAGAGCAAGATTAAGTAGGTAAGATTTGTGTAGGCAAATTTATATTGTCTGGAGATTGGATATCCATCTCATATTTTAGGAAAGAGTGGAAGAATATGAAAAGTGATGGGAATAATTCCTGTTAAAGATAGAATTTAACTTTTCTGTATCTTCAACTTTTCATTTGTTATTTACTTCTTGTTGCATATTCTACAATAAAAATAATTCTCCACCAAAATAATTGCCTAAGAATGGGAAAACAATGGGATTTGATCAAATTAGGACTGTAACAGTAGACAGTAATCTTTTCAATCTGGACATGGATAGGTACCTTTTAAATATGTAGAGTACATCAATCAAGACTGTTAAAATGATTTGGAAAGTGGTATTATCATCAACCCAAAAATTATTTCTAAATTCTTAAGATAGAATTGGAATATGTTTCTCATACCCTTTGTGGTAGAAGTACCATAAACGTTAAAAAAAATCCCAAATTTTTGAATTATCAAAATTGAAAATCAAATGATTTTATCTGCAGCACATGAAGTACATACAAAATATTGCTATGATTGCCTTTTTCAATCCAACAGAGGTTTGTGAAATAGAATTATAAGTATTTTATACTATGCTAAATTGGATGTATGAATGGGGCAAATATATGTGTCCCACAATAATGTTGCAAGACCCAATCTGGGTCGATCATCAGAACCAGGATCATCAGGCTTCTGAGCTTCTTGACCAGAGGTGATATTCAGCAGGTTCTCACCATTCTGGAGAATTGGTAGCGGAAATTTTGAGTAGTTCAGAGAATCGGCAAATACTCTGACTGGCCCCACCCACATCTATTCTCTACCTCCCGAGTCCCAGCTGAGTCTTCTTTAGTTGATCTGCATAGAAGAATGGAGCTGGAAAGCAGGCTTGTGGGTTGGGGTGGGAATGGAGATTTTACAGTATCCTTCCCCTGCCACACCCACAAACCATGCCCACAAAGCCACACCATGCCCACAAAGCCACGCTCACAGAACTGGTAGTAAATTATTTCTGAATCCCACCACTATTCTGGACTCAATCTGGAGGCAGGGAAATTCTCTATAGCAGAATGTGTATACATCCTTGAAGATGGGTTCCAGCACAAGTCTAAAAGTCAGGAGACTAATCTGCTGGTCCTGATGACTGACTCAGTTTGGATCTATGCCCCCTTCCTCAAAACTCCATGATGGATGCTGTGAAATGCTAATTCAAAATTTTAAAAGATTCTGCATCAAGATTCATGTTTAATACAGAGAATAACCATCCCCTTAGGATGATGCCACCTTCTTTGTCCCAAATTAATAAAAATGTTCTGGGTGTCTACCTTACCTGAGGTAACTTGTAGATGCTCAGAATGCTTGCCATGAAAAGACATGCTTTGGAGTCAGGCCCCCCAATCACAGCTATAGTAGTACTTTGAGCATCGCATTTATAGTTTGGAATGAATCTGCCCCAGGTGGAGAGGAGCTCCAGTGAAGCAAGATAAGTTAAGCTTCCAGTGAAGTAGGTATTATAAATGTTGAAACCCAGAGAGATGTTGCGTAGCATCTGAGTATCATCATTGATCTCCTTCACAGCAAAGACAAGAGCCAAGATGTGCTGGTAGGTCTGAGTCAAAAATCTGTAATGAGATTTATTTGCACAGTTGAATTCTCTCTATTTAAGCAGTTTAAGTATTGCTAAATTCCCATTTCCTTTAATATATTGATATTGTATTTTGTAATATTATAGAATCATAAGATATCTGGACAACTTCATGATGAAACTCAGACACAAAGATGGGTTCCACCAAAAGTCACTGAAAAGATGGGTTCCACCCAAATTCACTTTGTTTTGGCAGATCACCCCTGGACTTTCTAAAACAGAGGTCACCAATCTTTTAGCCCTCAGAAACCACTAAATTCATAATTTTAAATCCCACAGACCACTAATATGGTCTGCCTAATGACTGGCTGGGTGGGTGTAGCTAGGTGGTCATGTGACAGCATGTATGTGGCCAACTGAATGTCACTCACTTTGAGTGTGAGTGGCATCTCTTCAGCCTCTATTCACCCTTCCCCTCCCAGTCACTCCTCATCTACCCACCCGGGCTACTTAGGGTCCCAACAGGAAGCAGTTGGAGCAGACACCATAAGAAAGAGTTTGCAAAACATCTGGCTCAGTTCAAATTGGATCTGACTGAGAAGGAGGCTCAGCAGAAGCACTTCACTGAGGATTACGAGCATAGGCTTTCCAATTAGAGGGAAGACCTGCGGGAATGCAAAGCCAGGTATCAGTGCCTGGGTGGCTCTGTGGGCGAGATGGTCAGCCAGTTCCAGGCCATGATGCAGTCCCACTGGAATGAGGCCTTCCAGCTCTTTGCCAGCAGTGGCACATCTCTCTTGCCTTCGCCCAAAGCCATGCACCCGGAGGCTGAAGCAGACCCCAAGTTCAAATTTCTGCCCTCCTCCTACCAGCACAAAAAGACCTCGAAGGGGAAGACCCTCAACTTCATTGCATGTACCTGGCCGAGGGGATATAGTTTGAGGACCCCGGATTTAGTGCAATATAAAAAATGCAAATAATTTTTCAGAGGACCACCAAAATTTTCTCTCTTTTTTTTTCAAAAAGTTTTTAATTTTTTAATTTTTACAAATCTCTTTATGTGGGCAACGTGGTTCCAGATTATAACACTTGTACATAATCATACTTTCATTTCCACCATGTTATTTCCAAAAATGCATGTCACTGTTAACTTTCATTTTTAACAAGAGTACATCTGTGAGAGAAAATAAGGTATGAATGGAAGGAGTTTGACCAACCACATACCTTAGCAGAAAACAGGGTTTAGCCATGGACTGTATGCCCTACTCCTAGAGATAGGATTTCCATTAGTTGAACATCCTCATTTTGAAATTTGAGTTTCCCATTATTCCAGCCATCTTTCAAGAATGCAGCTTGGTTGAAAATTCATTTTCTGTCACACCCTACATTCAAATCCCATCCTGATATTGTTAGTTTTACTGATTTATATATTTTAATAGCTTTTAGTTGTCTTTCAATTCATAGTCCTTGATGAAAGATGGAAGGTTTTTAAAATGGAAACCTTATGATTTATGGTTTAGCTTTGTTATTTGTATGTGTACTAAGAACTTCTGCACCAGGGACAAATTCCTTGTGTGTCCAACCACACTTGGCCAATCAAGACTATAGAAATAAAGAATATCCCAAATAAGTTAGTATCAATCTTCCCTGGGTGTTCAGGAAAATGGAAAGGAACAATTCTCTTAAAATTTATTGAAAGTTCTAGAAGAAGTACAATGAGAATAAAGTAATATGTTGCAAAGAAGTGGGGAGGGTAGAATGAGCCACAGTAATGTCCAACCATATAAAATTTAACTGATCATCTTTCTTGGGAACATAACGTAAAGTGGAGTCTCTTTCACTGGATGAATATTATAGCTCATTGAAACTTAAAGGATAGTAATGGGTGCAAATCTTATGAGACACTTATCACCTGAACTGTTTGATTAAGGTATCAATTGCTTACATGAGATCTTCAAGGACTTCAAAAGAGGGATGCCTTTGAAAGTTGAGAGGATTGGAAAACATGAAGCTTTGTGAACTAATGGCAGCTATGATAACATCCCCTGACTGGTAATACTTATGGTTGATATTCCGTGGATCACTGTTCATGCATTTAGCAACTGGAACATCACATGATGTCCAAGGAAGCAGTATGAGAATCCAGAGAATAAAGTTCATGATCTTGCATTTACATCTTCTTAACATCAAGTCATCTGTGTTTTTTTCAGTCATTCAAGCATTGGCATCCTTGCATGGCTAGCAATATCAGCTTGATTAATAACTGCAGAGCTCCCAATTGCTTTAAAATCCTTGTGCCAATGTTCCAGCATAGATTAAGAAGAATCACCAATCTTGATTTTGTTTTGTTAGTTGCTACCAAAAAATCCCTTGTCAACTGGAGGAGTTTTTCAAGTTATCAGCATCAATTAGATAATTATAGGGAATTTAAATATCTGCTTAATATTAGACTTTCTTTCATGTAGTAGAAGAAAACAATTTTCCAACCTATCATTTCAACAAAACTCTTCTCCTAAGAAATTTCAGAAGAATGCAACTTTCAAAAATGAGATATAAGAATATTTAGCAGGAGTATTTCCATGCGGGGTCGAAACAGGCAACAGGAAAAAAAAACAATGCAGCAAGGAAGGTCAAACCCTTTGGGACTTGTTTTGAGATATCACCTTTGCTATTGATATATTTATTTCAGCTGAGTTTGTGGGGTTTCAATTCAGACTTGGGTCACTAAGCTTCAGTTCAAAATTTTCTATTTTCTATTTCTGCTGGCATATGATAATTCACTGATTTTTTTACATGAATTCATCCACCCTTATACCCAAAATATCAATCAATGAAGGTTGCAAACTTTAGTAATTTAGGTATGAGAACAGTCATTTAGATAACATTGGGTCCACGTGACAGGCCTTTTCCTATTGACCTTTCTTTCAACACTTTGAATGGGACACTTGAAACGTTACAAGCCCATGCTGAATAGTGGTAATAATAATACTGTTGTGGTCTTAGGTATCCTAAGGTCCCCCCCAATCCTCGCACCCCAACCCTGGGGGTCAGGCTCAGAGAAAGCCAGAGCGCCCTTGCACAAGATGCTTGTCCATCAGTCAGTTCCCCGCCCCCCATGTCTCTCTCTCTGTGTGTATGTGTGCATTTCTTTCATGCTCTCTGTCTGTGTCCCTTCTCTCTCTCTTGTAAATCAGCAAGTTCTCTTTGGGGCTCTCAGCTATTCCTTTTATTTTTTTCTTTCTGGAAATCTGGGCTTGCTGAGGAACAATTGCCAGCCACAGCAGAGGCTTCCTTTTGGGTGGCCCTCCTCCTCCCCCTCCCTCTCCTCTCATGACCATGGAGTCTGTGCACTCATGGGAAGGCCCTCCTTAAGTGAGCGCCAAAGCATAACAAAGGTGTGTGCAGGGAGGGTGGCTGCCTACTTAAGGAGGGTCTTAACGAGATGCAGTTTTTCTCCTGCCTAAAGCCTCTGGCCATTGCCGTGCCATGTTGTTGTCCCCCCAGGTCTGGCAGCTCTTCGGCTGAACGTAGAGGGTGCAAATTCCAGCCTGAAGTGGCAGGAAACAAAGGATGCCTTAAAGGCAAATCTGGCATGAAGGCAGTACAGGGCCACTTTGCTCCTGCAGTGACCCTCCTCCCCCTCCTCTTGTGGTCCCCTGGCTTGCTGTGGTGGGGCTGGGAGGGTGCGCACATGTGGGGAGACCCTCCTCAAGCAAGCACCAAAGTACAGCAAAGGCACATGTGGGATGGTGAGCTGCTCACTTAAGGGGGGTCTCCTTGCCCACGCGCACCCTCCCAGCCCTGCCACAGTCATCCAGGGGGTGGCAAGAGGAGGGGGAGGAGGAGGAGGAAGAGGGTTGCCTGAAGATTGTTTTTTTCTGAGTCCAAATGGGTCCAATTGGCTCTTTGAGTGTTTAAGGTTGCAGACCCCTGACCATGACAGATGTTTCTCTATCAGGACACAAGGAGAAAATATCTGCTGTGAACTCCATGTAGTGCACAAACTTTTGGAAATTCAGATATATACAGCCACATCATGGTAGGGGACTCTTATTTAAGCTAATCAATCAAAAATGCACATGTTTTCAGGCATATAGATGGATCAGAGTCTATATATCTGCAGCCGGAACAGAGTTTCTGAACTTTTGTTGTATTTTCATGTTCTTGGACATCTGTACCCACGAATCACTCAAATATACTCTTTTTCTTTTGGTTTACTAGAGTATTTCCTATTTACACTTTTCAAAATTTTCTTCAGGGACCATAATTGCTAAGTACAATGAATCACTGAATCTTATCGCTTCATGGGGTACAGTAGATCAATGTTTAAAGTTCTAAAAATCAGGAAGTTTTTCCGTATGTTATGATAAAGTTTATAATGTTTTAATTATTACACCACAGGCATGAAAGAATGGAAAGATAATGAAAATTATACATTTTATTATTACACTAATACACAGCTATTGCATTTTCAAAAGTACTTAAGGCATGTGTCATTGCAGGCAACAATCACTGATCTAAATACCCTTTTGTACCAAACTGATTTCTGTAAATCATTTTATGAGGGTTTTTTGCATGAGCTGTTGCTTGTTATTCAGCTCATGTTTTATTAAGATGATATACAGTTTGGGGGAGAAAATGAGGACCAATAATCCAGTACTTGAGGCTAAAATGGAGAAGATCTCCACAGCCACCATGTAGTTCCCTTTGGTGCTCTGGTAGGCTCGGACAAAAGAGATCCAGACACTGCAAAAGAGAAGCATGCTGAAGGTGATAAATTTTGTTTCATTGAAACTGTCTGGAAGGTTCCTTCCAAGAAAAGCCATGGTAAAGCTGATCATGGCCAGGAGGCCAATGAAACCCAGGACACACAAACACACAAAAGGTAGCAGAGCCTTCATTGCATTCCAGGACCATTTCTGTAGGCAGCAAGTGCATGTCAAGATTTGGGAAGGGAGTAGAGCTCACCAGCCACACAATACAAAGGGTAGTTTGAACAACAGAGCAAGAAGGAACCATAAAGAGGGCCATCTTGTTCCCTACCCATGACCTCATCTTAGAATCTGGTTTGGTGGCCATGAAAGCTAAGACCACAATGAGGGTTTTGGCTACAACACAAGAAACTGTCAGAGAGAAAATGATTCCAAAAGCAGTTTGTTGAAGGAGACAGGTTGCCCTCTGAGGCTGACCAATGAAAAGCAAAGGGCAGAGAAAGGAAAGCATGAGGGAGACCATGGAGGAAAAAAAATTGATTTCTATGAATATAAATGGATTGAACTCAGCTATTAAAAGAAGAAAAATCTTTCATAAATTAGAGAAGTCAAAATTTGATATAATTTGCCTACAAGAAGTACATATTAAAAAACAACATCGATTATTGGTAAGACCAAAACTGGGGAAAATTTTTACTTCCTTGACTAACTGTAAGAAAAGAGGAGTGGTCCAGTACATTAAAGAAACTATTGCAGCAAAATTGATTTATACTGATGAAGATGGAAGAGTATTAATGGTTGAAATAGTGGATAACAATATAAAAACACTACTTGTTGCAATTTATGCTCCGAACGATAAACAAGAAGAATTTTATAAAAAGTTACATATGAAATCAATTGGACTGGACCATGTCAATATAATTATGATGGGAGATTTTAATGGAATTGTAGATAATAAATTGGACTATACAGCGACAGCATTAAAACAAAATAGAAAGACTCTCCCTAAATCCTTTTTTAAAATGGTAGATGAATTAAATTTAAAAGATAGATGGAGAGAAAGAAATGGTAAAACCCAACAATATACTTTTTATTAAAATAGACATTTATCATGGTCCAGAATAGATATGATTTGGACTTCATCAGAACTAATATCTAACATTCAAGAAATAAATATAGAAACGGGTATATGGGCAGACCATAATCCTATGACAATTAAATGGAAAGGACAAAGAAGAAGATCTAGATGGACATTAAACAACGCTATCTTAAAGGAAAAAGACTTTACACAATGGATGGGCAAAGAATTGGCTTTCTTTTTCAGTGAAAATAAAAAAGAAGATACTTCAATGCAGAATGTTTGGGATACAATGAAGGCATATGCGAGAGGATTAATAATGGATTATACAAAGAAAAAGAATATCAGGAAGAGACAAACTATTAAAGCTTTAGAAGATGATTATAAAAAACTGGAAAAAGAATTGCAGAATATGCCACAGAAAAAGATATTAAATTCAAAATGGATATAATTAAACATAAGATGGGTCAGGCAGAGAAAGAAGAATTGGCACAAAAATTAGAAGTGCTAAACAGAACTATTTTGAAGATGCAAATAAACCAGGTAGATGGCTAGCATACAAATTGAGAAAGGAGAAAGAATCTAGGAAAATAGTACAGTTAATAGATGGTCAAGGCCAAATGTGTTATGGTAATAAGGAGAAAAAGACAATTATCCAAGACTTTTATGGACAATTATATAAGCAGGAGGATTTTGATGAGGAGAGAATTAAGCTTTATCTACAAAATGCTAACCTACCTAAGATATCTGAAGAGACTGAAAAAATGTTAGAAAGTACCATAACAATGATGGAACTAACAGAAGCATTTAATAGGCAGAATAATGGAAAAGCACCAGGCCCAGATGGGCTCCTGGCAGAATTTTATAAAACATTACAAGAATCGTTGAGCACTCCACTGTTAGAAGTTATGAATGAAGCCATGTTAAATAAGAAAATACCCAAAACATGGTCAGAAGCTTATATCACACTTATTCCAAAAGAAGGGGCCAATCCATCATAAATTAAGAACTATAGACCTATTTCTTTACTGAATGCAGATTACAAAATCTTTGCTTCCATCCTGGCAGAAAGGCTCAAAAGATACCTAAATAACTTTATTCATCCTGACCAGAATGGATTCCTGCCAAGGAGACAAATTAGGGATAATATGAGGGTAATTCTGGACACTGGAATATTACGAGGCGCATCCTGAAAAACAAATGGCTTTGATATTTTTAGATGCCCCAAAGGCATTTGATAATGTGAATTGGAGATTCATGTTTTTGTTATTGGAACAGATGGGCTTTGCTAGAAAATTTATTCAAGCAATAGAAGCCATATATGACAAACAAACGGCAAGAGTGATGATAGAGGGAGATTTTACAGATTCTATTAATATAAGAAAAGGCACAAGACAAGGATGCCCATTATCACCTTTGTTATTTGTATTGACTTTGGAAGTGCTGAATAGAAACATTAGAGAGGATCCAAATATAAAAGGAATGAAAATTAAGAAGGAGGAATTTAAATTGCAAGCCTTTGCGGATGATTTGGTTTTTATTTTGGAAGATCCTCTAGGAACAGCTTTAAAGCTACTAAAAAAGATAGAGATTTATGGTGAGATGGCCGGCTTGAAAATAAACAAAAATAAAACAAAGATCTTGACAAAGAATATGTTATTAAAACAAAGAGATGAACTGGCAGATTTATTGAAAATTCAAGTTACGAATAAGGTTAAATATTTGGGTTTATATTTGACATCAAGATGTACTACATTGAAAGAGAATAACTATATTAAACTTAAACAACAGATAGCATCTGATTTGAAGAAATGGGAAAATCTACAATTGTCATTGATAGGTAGAATTTCAACAATCAAGATGAATATTTTACCCAGAATTTTATATTTGTTCCAAACCATACCAATCAGGCATGGTAAAGATTACTTTGAAGAATTAAATAAAATTGTGTTGAAGTTTATATGGCAAGGTAAGAAAGCCAGAATAAAATTAAAACTTCTACAAGCTGCTAGAATTAGAGGAGGTTTTGGCCTTCTGAATTGGGAGTTATACTACCAAGCTGCAAATTTAATGTGGGTTAAAGATTGGATAACATTAAGAAAGACTAGATTGTTGATACTAGAAGGGCATGATTTATTACTGGGATGGCATGTTTTTCTGTGGTATAAGGGAACTAAATCGCAGGGCTATTTTAGAAGGCATTATATAAGGGAGTCTTTATGGTTGAATTGGGAGAAAATTGAGAGAAAATGTTATTTGAAAATCCCAGTCTGGTTATCAACTATTGAAGCTTTTTCTTATCCTATAATATATGAGAAGGAACAAACAGTTAGATATGGGGAAATACTGGATGAAAAGAGTGAACTTAAAACAATGCAAAAACTAGAAGAACAAGGCATAAAGATGAATTGGTTTTCATATGCGCAAATACATTCAGGGTATCTTATAGATTCTAAAGCAGAGAGATTTTATGATAAATTGACTGATTTAGACAGGATCTTGACAGGTATTTGAAGTATTTGATTGTAAATATATTAACAGCGGCTAGGATTGTATTTGCTAAAAACTGGAAGAGTGAGAAAACTCCACCAGAGGAAGAAATTATTAAGAAAATATTGGATTGTGCTGAAATGAGTAAATTGACATTTGAAATCAGAGAACAAGAAGATAAACAATTTTATGAAATTTGGGATCTTTTTTATCAATGGTTAGATAATAAAACATAATAATAGAATATTCAGATTTAGCATAAAAAATTTTTTTCTTGATATTATCTTTATAAAACATTATCAAGATAGATTTGGTATGATCTTATGATTTATTGCAAAATAAACTAAGTAAACTATAGTTATCTCGTTAAAATATGAATTAACAAAATTATAGATAAATGATTTTTTTTAGTGATGATATTAGGTTATACAATTATTGATTGATAATATGAGCTATTATGTAATATAATTATATTAGTGACTAGGAAATAGATGCACAAAAAAGGTGGTAAACCAATCGATGCACTGTATGTAAATTCATGAAGAAGGATGATATTTTTATGTTTTTTGTGGTATGTTTATGTTGTCTTGTTGTTAAAATAAAAAAAAATTATAAAAAAAAAGAAACTGCCAGAGAGAAAATGATTCCAAAAGCAGTTTGTTGAAGGAGACAGGTTGCCCTCTGAGGCTGACCAATGAAATGAAAGGGCAGAGAAAGGAAAGCAGAAGGGAGACCAGGAGGGTGTAGCTGAGCCCTTGGTTTTTTGCCTTGACTATGGGTGTATTCTTGTGTTGGACAAAGACTGCAAGGACCAGAGCTGTGACCAAAGAACAGAAAACAGCAACAATAGCCAAGGTGACCTCCAAATGTTCTTGGAAAGATAGAAAGCTGATCTCTTTTGGAATGCATCAATCCTGGGCTTTGCAGGGATACTGGTCCTCTGGACGCTGATAACAAGAATCCATGTCTGAAAAGGAAAAAAGTCTATTTGGCATAAAACAACACAAAGAAGTAGACCAAGATCAGAAGATAAGGAGAAATAAAGCCCATAGAATCACCAGAAGTAAACATGATTAAATATATATCATCATCATCATCATCATCATCATCATCATCATCATCATCATCATCATATCTTAGCAATGGTGCTGTCATGATATCGTAATTCAGAGTCCAATATTGTTTGTTATTTATTTTTCATTCATTAGGTTAATATCACAATTTTCTTGAGATGTTCTTGGTAACACACATAGCCTTCTATTGTCTTGCTTTGTCTGCAAAAACAAGCTAGCGGGATATGTTGAATTGAGAGAATGACAGGACCAAAATCAACAGTGAACCATCACGCTCAGTTGTGGAGAAACTTATTTGAGCTCAGCCACAAAAACTAACATACATTTTATCCTCCTTAGAACTCTTGCTCAAGTACTATGAGTCTCAACACCCTAAGAATGTCCCATTCCAAGTTTTAAAGAAAGTAAACAAAAAACTGTTCTATTTCAATTTACCACATTAATGGAAAATATGAATCCCAATTTTCTGATCTCTGGTCTGGATAAAAAAGTTAGTTTAAGCCTTGGTCCCATATGAATCCACCAAGGAGAGCAAATGATGAAATGCAAACTCTGTCACAGTAGGTGTGGAGTAACATCACCAACCCTTTGAAAAAGGTCAGAGCTTGTGTCACCATGGAACAACTCAGACATATTTCTATTTAGCTTGCTTTTTACTCAAGGAATTGTAATATCACTGCCATCCCCAATAAATTAAAACTTGGTAAGCGTCATACCTCACCTGTCCAGTTTGACACTTTTCCTTCTGGGCATGGAAGGCAATCATAACAACAAAATGGCTTCCCTTTCTTCTTGGTCTTGCTGTGACCTTTACGGCAAGGTTCGTCACACAAAGAACGAGGCTGTACCTGTGTGCAATGGGAAATCATAATTGCTTTTATTTTCTTAGCAGAACTGACTGAACAAATGGGTAAAGTACAATACATAAATCTTGGGTTGAAACTAGTATAGCAATATAACTTTATTTCTAATTAGGAAGCCTGAATAATAGCTTGAGAAGTAATATTCACATGCCTTTAAAAAAACATATAGAAATATCAAAAATCAAGGAAAAGACCAAGCCATGGAAGTGGTGGGCAAGAGTGCATGTGCACAGAGATATAGTTACACAAATAGAGTGCTCACACAAACACTGTCCAATCTCTTTTTAAAATCTCCAGTTTTGGAGGACTCACAACTTCTAAAGGCAAGCTCTTCCATAGGTTAATTGTTCTTCCTGTTAGGAAATTTCTCCTTATTTCAAAGTTGGTTCTCTTCTTGATTAGTTTCCATCCATTGCTTCTTATCCCACCTTCAGGCGCTTTGGAGAATAGCTTGACTCCATCTTCTCTGAGGCAGCCCCTTAGATATTGGAACACTGCTATGATGTCACCCTTAGTCTTTATCTACCAGTGTTGTTAGATACGTTTCTCTGGGTTAAATTTTCTTTTAAAATATTTTCAGAGTGAATCATGGCTATCAGATATACATATATAATCTAAAATGGATATCCCTGAAGTCCCCAAAATGTGTCCTCATTCTCAGAATCCCCTGTCATTAAACTATTTAGAATCTTTCAAATTAAATTTGGTTATAAAGATAGATGGAATAAGCATCAAGTGATTAACCTATCTTGGAACAGAGGAAATAAGTAATGGACTGTAGACAGAACATACCTGGTTAAATCTCTCTGGCCATCTGATGGCATCAACAAAAAGACTGAATGCATTGTCTTTGAGACCTCTGAGATAAATGTTCCCACTTTGGATCGATGTAGTGTTAGGTTTGGGAATGTGACCCAATTGATAATATTAAATCCTGCTTCCAGGTTCCCATTCTGATCAAAAGAAATCATCTTCCCAACACTGTTGTTAAATGAGACTTTTCTGAGATAATGGTGGAACTAAAATGAAGGTGGAAAAAAGTAATAAAGGTATGCAAATGTAATACAAACAATATAACAGAAAGTGAGGATACTTCATAGGAAATCAGAAGAGCAATTTGCTGATGCATGGGAGCTCCACAAACATGAAGCTTAGCTTCCAGGTGCGTGCATGTGCACTGGCCACCTGTCCTTCCATTTTCTAATGAACATTTGCATGTGAAGACCAGCTGGCCAGCAGTGCATGTGCTCAAGCAAGCTGCTGTTCTGGTTTCCAGTGCTCCTGCATGTGCGAAGACCAGCTGTCTGGCATGCACATGCACTCTGGGGAGCTGTTTTTTCAGTTTCTGGTGCTCCTGTGCATGCACAGACCAGCTTTGGAATATCTTTGACTGACTGGTGGGAAAAGTGGAAAAGATAAAAGTTTGATTTGAGAACCTGGGAAGATTTTGTGTTTAACTTGACATTTTGGAACATTGGAGTATCGAAGGATGGGAATACAGTGGGCCTTGCAGATTATAAATACTAATTGACAGAAGACAAAAGAGTATAAAAGACCTTTCTAAGGATAAATATTTTTCCTTTTTCTCTTTTTGCTCTTTGATCCTCTTTATAAAGAACAGCCTGTGTGGACTGACCTTGTGGATTATTGGATTTAGCTTAACATCTTGGTACATCAGAGTATCAAAGACTGGGGATACATTGGTCTTGTGGATTATAAACCTAATTGACTGAGATATTGAGAAACTGAAAATTGGTTGAAGTTGAGGGAATTGGAGTTTGATCTGGGATATTGAAGTGTTGGGGAGTTGTTTATTGTTAGCCTTTGGCTGATTAGCCTTTTGCTGTTAGAAGGTGGGTGTACCTTCTGCTAGTTTATTAAAGGGGAAAAAAGAGAAAGAAGGGATTAATATTAGCTGCCAAGATGGCAAGTACTTCACATTTAACCGAAATAGGGAAGAAAGCATCCTACACTATCATTGCCATCCTCAAGTCCATCTAATCAGAGGTTAATAGAGAGCAAATTACAGCTGGAGAAATCAAATACATTCCAAAAGGAAATGCAAGCAATTTTTCAGTAACAAACATAACAAAACAAAAGCCATAACAAAAAATCATAACGAGATAAAAAAATATATAGGTGAAGTGAGAAATGATATGGGAGAGGTGAAGGAAAATAATACAAAATATGGATGAAAAATGTGAGAACTTTCAGTAAATGGTAACAAAAAATGAAAAAAGAATTGAGATAATGAAGGAGAAATCAGAACAAGGAGAGAAAAAAGTTGATGAAATAAATTATAGATTGATACAAGCAGGTAAAGAGCTGGAAAGTACAGTGATAATGCTAGAAACAAAAAAGCAGCCTACTATTTAAGATTTCAGAATATAGAAGAGGAGAAAGAGGAAGACCTACCAGACATGATGAAGGAGATCTTGGCAAAGGCATTAGGGATTGATAGGAAGGAGATGGAGGCAGACAAAACTTTTAGAAAACATACAAACTATGCGAGGAGA
This sequence comes from Pseudonaja textilis, assembly GCF_049901715.1. NCBI lineage: Eukaryota > Metazoa > Chordata > Lepidosauria > Squamata > Elapidae > Pseudonaja > Pseudonaja textilis. Next base: position 110,956,531 of record NC_142008.1, read on the forward strand.
AGTACACGTGAGATTTGTGAAAAATCGATGAGAGATGAAACACTACAACACAAGGGGAAACAATTGGTGGTTTTGAAACAGATCGATAGGAGAGTAAGAGACCTATGGAAACAATACATAACAATACTATGGAACAGTTAATTAGAAATTAAAAAAATGAAATTGAAAAATTGAAATTAAAAAAGAAGAGTATATGTTACAAGCATTTGCAGACAACCTAGTTTTAATACTAGAAGAGCCACTAGAAACTGGCCCCAGACTGATAGCAAAAATTGAGTAATATGGAGAAGTTGCAAGGCTGAAAATAAATAAAGAAAAAGCTAAAATAATAGTCAATAATCTTACAGATAAATAGTGAAATGAACTGATAAAGAAGATAGAATTTCAGATAGTAAAGGAAGTGAAATATTTAGGAATCTACTTAACAGCAAGATGTGCAACAAAGATGACAACTATATAAAGTTAATGCAACAAATTAAGCTGGACTTGGAGAAATGGGAGAACTTACAACTCTCAATGATAGGGAGAAAAGCTGCTATAAAAATAAACCTATTACCTTTTCTTATACCAAACAATACTGATAAAATTAGAGAGAAAAATATTTTGAGGAATTGAATAAATAATTTTGAAATATAACTGGCAAGATAAGGAAAGAATAGGATTGAAAATGTTAGAAGTGTCTAAAGATAATGGGGGCTTTGGGTTACCAGACTGGGAGTTGTATTATCAGGCAACTGCACTTACATGGGTGAAAAAAATGGATAAGCCTGTGAAGAATATTATTAATACTGGAGGGCCGTGATCTCCAAGTAAGGTGGCTTGCCTTTCTATGGTATGGAAGGAATACAGTACATAGATATTTAAGATACTATGTCAGGAATGCTTTATTTTTAGTATGGGAAAAATTAAGTCACAAAGCTATAGGAAAATTCCAGTCTGGCTTTCTACAATGGAAGCACTGATACATCCAGATGTTGTTAACTTGGAAAAAACTGTATCCTAAAAAGACATTTTAAATGAGAAAGGGGAACTTAAAACCAGACAGGAAGTACAAAACCAAGTGATTTAGCATGGTGGCCATACTTGCAAAAGCAATCAAAGTATGAGATAGATGTGAAAACATTGGGTTTCTATAAAGAATTAACAACATTTGATAAGATATTATTAGGGATAGATGAAAAACTGATAAGAAAATGTATAATTACCTACTAAGCTTTAAAATGGAAGATGAACAAGTTAAAAGAAACAATGATAATATGGGCAAAACCTTTGGCTATATTATAGAACTAGATAAATGGCAAAAACTTTGGGATAGAAATTACAAAGTGACAATGGCTACTGCATACAAAGAAAATCTTTATGAAATGTTTCACAGGTGGCATTTGCCACCAGCAAGATAAGCAAAAATGTTTATCAACATGTCCACCAAATGTTGGAAATGCAATCAGGCACTAGGTACCTATTATCGTATGTGGTGGACATGCATAAAAGCAAGAAAATATTGGACAAAAATACACACATTGCTAGAAAAGATGATTAAGCAGCATATAGATTTAAAGCCAGAAATATCTTTGTTAGGTATAATACAGTGGTGGGATTCAATTATCTTTTACTACCCGTTCTGTGGGTGTGGCTTGGTAGGCGTGGCAGGGGAAGGATACTGTAAAATCTCCAGTCAGAAGTAGTATTTGCTGGTTCTCCGAACCACTCAAAATTTCCACTACCAGTTCTCCAGAACTGGTCAGAACCTGCTGAATACCATCTCTGGTATAATACCAGAAAGTTATGATAAAAGGACTATATAGTTAATCCTACAGGTATTGACAATAGCAAGAATTTTTTTGCACATTATTGGAAAAATTGGAACATCCCACCAGATGAAAATGTAATTCGGAAAACACTGGATTGTGCAGAGATGGATAGATTGACATTGAAAATGAAAGATAAAGGAGATACACATTAATGTGGAATAGGTTTTATCAATGGTTGGATAAGAGGCAGAAATTAGATGAAAAAAGATCATTGTTATGAGTGAAATATGAATGTTCTCTATAATTACATGTATGGCAGTATAATTAACAGGATTATAAATAAGATAATATAATTATAAATATGATTATGATGATTATGTGTATTATCATTAGTACTATCAATATATCTGAAATTTTATCTTTTTTTCTCTTTTGTAAAATGAAATGGCGGGACAATACACTTTATTCAAAATACATACATATATAAATAAAACTTGACTTAAAAAGGAGTTGGATATATCTGAATGGATAACATCATTATCATCATATAATGGATAATAATGTTAATATCATAAAGTGAAGAATTCCATGTATGTAGACAAGCATTCACGAGGATAGGAATTTAACTATTGACAATTTCCTTGTATTTGTGATTTCAAGACATTACCTGCCAAAGTAATGAACTCAGAACATTCTTCTGTCCTTCCTCTGATATATTTCTGTGTTTGAGCATTGATGAGCTCATGGATTTCAATGCATGGGCCACAGCAAAAATGCATTGTAGATGCTATAACTATGGGGAGTTATGTTCATATTAAAGACAGACATAGGAAGAGTCTTCACCTTCTCCCTCCCCCTCCCGCAGAGATTCCAAACGTTTTCTTCTTCCAAGGAAGTTGGGAAGGAACAATCAAATGCCTGTCTCCAAAAGTCCTTAATAAAACCACCTCTGGTTTTCTCATTAGGCTTTCTCATCTGAAGAAAACGTTGAAAACCTACCACCTCCTTTGACTGGATTGCAAAGGCTAAGGAACCATGAAGGATATTTATATCCCAAGATCGTTGAAAGGGAGCTGTAGTGAATTCTATCTGTCCCGTCATGATCCATACTTTCCTTGTCTTCATTTCTTTGTCTTCAAGTTCAAAAATTCTGGGAAACATTCTCAAAAAGATTGAAGTGTGAATTTCACCATGTAAAACCACAACACTGGCAAAGCTATCACTTATGACAATATACAATTTGACCCATGATTCCATTATTTCATGAATGCCACTTTTGATATACACATTAAGAAATGGTTCTATAAACTCAAAGCAGATACCACTTTGAGAAAACTTGGGAAATTCTTTCTGTACAAACCAGAGGGCATTGTCATCCAGTATGAAAATGACACCAATCCAAGTCCATCTGAAAAGCAAAAGCAGTTGAAGCATCCCTGTATATTGTTGGTTTCTATTAGGGAACATCCATTGGAAGAAGACTTTTTGGGATGGGTCATTAATCAAAGGAGAAGATCCATATCCAAGCTACAAAAAAGAAAAAAGAAGGTCTAAGTACGTAGGATTTGAATAGGCAAACTTTTATTGTCTGAAGGTTGATTATCCATTTTGTATTTTGAAAAAAAAAAGTGGAAAAAGATGAATTCCTCTTAAGCAGTGGCACAATTCAATTTTTTTTTACAACTCGTTCTATGGATATAGCTTGGTGGCAGGGGAAAAGATACTGTAAAATCTCCATTCTCACCCCATTCCAGGGGAAGGATACTGCAAAATCCCATTCCTTCCCCACCCCACTAACCTGATTTCCAGCTCCATTCTCCTGTGCAGGGCAACAAAAGAAGACCCAGCTGATCAGCTGGGACTTGGGAGGCAAAGAATAGATGGGGATGGGGCCAGTCAGAGGTGGTATTTTCCAGTTCTCCAACCTACTCAAAATTTCTGCTACTGGTTCTCCAGAAAGTTTGTTCTTTTCATTTGTTCTTTACTTCTTGTTGCAAAAATCACTCATATGCTACAATAAAGATAAATCTCTACCAAAATAATCACCCAAGAATGGGAAAAGACCAAACTAGGACTGTAACAGTGGATAGTAGCCTTTGAATTTGGACATGGACAGTGTGCAACATCAGTTGGTACTTTTTAAATATGGAGACTAAATCAGCCAAGACTATTATCCATTGAGAGTTGTAAATCTAATCTTACAAAGTTTCTCCTTGGAAATATTGAATTGCTAACTAGAGCATACAAAGCTTTTGCTAGACCAATGCTTGAATAGAGCTCATTAGTCTGGAATCTGCACTGTATATCGGACATTAATACAATTGATCGAGTCCAGAACTATTTCACGAGAAGAGTACTACAGTCCCATGCTCACAACAGAATATCCTATGTCACTATGCTTGAAATTTTGGGCTTGGACAAACTTGAACTATGCCGCCTATGGTTGGACTTAAGTGTAGTACACAAAATTATCTGCTACAATGTCCTACAAGTCCATGACTACTTCAGTCTCAACTGCAACAATACAAGAGCACACAACAGATACAAAGTCAATGTAAACTGCTCCAAACTTGATTGGAAAAAGTACGACTTTAGCCACAGAGTGGTCAATGCCTGGAATGCACTACCTGACTCTGTTGTTACATCCTTTAACCTCCACTCCTTTAACCTCAAAATATCCACTATTGACCTCACCCCATTCCTAAGAGGTCTGTAAGGGGTGTGCATAAGTGCACAATTGTGCCTACCATCCTTGTCCTATTGTCCCCATTTATTTGTACCTATTTCCTGTATTCTTACTCATGCTTATACCTATTATCTTGTTTGCGATTGACAAATAAAATAAAATAACATAAATAAAATATTAAAAAGATTTGGAGAGTGGTGTTAAGACAGAACTGGAGTATGTTCCTCTAAGGAATGAAATCATACCCTTGCTGGTAGAAGTACCATAGCCCTTTTTGTCAAAAGACAAATGGAGGTCATATACTTATTTTAGTAGTATGAGTTGACAAAATGAGCAAGTGCATTTTTGAGGCACTCCTTTCTCCAAGTTCACTGTGCCAGAGAAGGAGGTTACAGGCAACAAACAAACAGGGATTTGATAGTAAAATCATGTCCACAAAATGGCATATTTGACTCCCCTCTGGTAGAGGTTGTGGCTTTGAAATCTCTTTGCAGCCAACTCCATAAGACTTCACTTCCTATTGACAAGTGGAGGCCTTAGAAGTGCTGCCTGCTTCAAATTTTGTCCCCTTCATGAATGAAGGCAAATATCCCATGACAATGTTGCAAGATCCAATCTGGGTTGATCATCAGGATCAGAAGTTTAATCTTCCAAGCTTTTGGACTCATGCTGGAACCCATCTTCAGAGAACTTATCTCTAGAAGAACGTGTCTACATTGCTGAAGCTGGCTTCCAGCACAGGTCTGAAAAATCAGAAGAAAAAAAACCTCAGATTGATTGATGACTGGGTCAGACTGGATCTATGCCCCTTTCTCAGAACTCCAGGATGGATGCTTTGATGTGCTATTTTAAAATAATTTTTAAAAGGTTCAGGTTCAGGATTCATATTTAATGCACAAAATAAACACCCCCTTTAGGAAGATGACACCTTCTTTGTCCCAAATTAATAAAAATTCTTAATGAACCAAACTATTGAGCCCCACCTGTCTTTTTAAAATCTGATGCTCTAGATGTCAACCTTTACCTGAGGCAACTTGTAGATGCTTAGAATGGTTGCCATGAAAAGACATGCTTTGGGGTCAGCCCCCCCCCCTCCCAATCACAGCTACAGTAGTACTTTGAGCATTGCATTTATTGTTTGGAATGAACTTGCTCCATGTGGAGAGGAGCTCCAGTGAAGCAAGATAAGTTAAGCTTCCAGTGAAGTAGTCATTATAAATGTTGAAACCCAGAGAGATGTTGCGTAGCATCTGAGTATCATCATTGATCTCCTTCACAGCAAAGACAAGAGCCAAGATGTTCTGGTAGGTGTTATGTCCCACCTTCCAAAAATAAACAGATAAGGCTGAAAGCAGCAGTCCTCGCAAATAAAGGCAGCAACCAGGAATCTTCACTGATAACAGCCGCAGCCAGCCTCCACAAGATAGTCCAAGTTAACAGTCCAAATAAATCCAAGTCCCAACAAGATATTTCAGGTTTAAATCCTCCAAGCCAAAGTCTTCGGTTCTCTTTGCAAACAATTTGTTCCCGACAAGAGTGCAGAATCATTCCTCTTCCTTTTATAGAGAAGCAGCTAATTACTGATCTGCCCTCCTCCTGTGCTCCCGTTGGTTTCTTCTGACATCCACCCAGTGATTATCTAAATTATTACTTTCACCTGAAGACTCCATAAGTTCCTCATTAACAACCGTTCCCGGCTGTTAACCTGATTGAGAAGCCGAGGAGGTTGAAGGTTCAGGCCGGTCCTGCAAATCAAATGTCCTCCCTTGTAACATTCTCATTCAAAACTGCAAGCAAAACTGTTAAGATTCCCTTTTGAAATTCAACAGTCATTTCACAATCAAATCAAACTAAAGGGAGTAACGTTCTCTGGTTCTGACGTCAATCCACGATCTAACAGTCATCAGATTCAAAGTTCCTAACAGGATTGGACCTTCCAATCACAACACTATCCCCCACCTCAGGGCCCGTCCCCGAGTCTTACGTTCAGGATGTGGTTTTGAAGGGAATTCTGCATGATATCTTCGAACAAGGTCTGGGGCATGTACCTTGGTCACATCCTGCCAATGACGGATCTCCGTTTCATTTTCTACTCTTCCCACAAAGTACTGGAATCGTCCCTTTTTCCATCGTGAATCATAAATTCCAACCACTGTAGTATCTGTAACAGGTTCAGTGCGGGGCCTAGATGTGAAACGTACCAGACCTAAGGCCTCCTTAAGGTCAGGTCTACGCTGTTTTCCTGACGAGCCAAGAGTGGTTTCAGGTACGGGTCTGCGGTTCCCTCTCTGATTGCAGGAATTAACAAAATGTCCCAGACCCCGCAATAAAGGCACAAGCCTTCCTGGAACCGTCTCGACGTTCCTGCTCTGTTAAGCTTAGGCGGAGTGCTCCCAACTCCAACGGCTCCTCTGTCATATCTATGGGTTGGAAAACTCTCGGTGGCGTGGGTTGTGTACGAAAAAAAACGAAGATGGTTCCATACTGAGCCGTTTGCGTCCCACGTTGCTGCAAACGAGCTTCAATTAAGTAAGCACTGAACTATCAATGCATCCAAAGTTAAAGCCCTCTCTGCATGGACCAGCTCATCTTTGATGGCATCAGACAGGCCTTCCTGGAATGCAGCCATATGAGCCGGTTCGTTCCAGTTGGAGTCCAAACACAGCACCCGAAATTCTGCAACGTATTCCTGAAGGAACGTTTCCCCTGAGTAATGTCCCGTAACCGTCTATCCACAGTTTGTGATTTAATCGGGTTCTCAAACATTACCCTTATTTGTTGTAGAAATCCCTGGAAATTGTCTAATAATGGGCTATCCTGTACTAATAAGGGAGTAGCCCATTTGGCAGCCTGCCAAGACAAAAGGCTGAGAATGAATCCCGTCCTGGCCCGATCATTTGGAAAGTCTTCAGGCCTCAAGGACATAAATAATTGACACTGCCCCAGAAATGCCGGAAACATGTCCATTTGCCCAGAAAATTTCTCCGGCATGGATACTGGGCTTTTCCTCACAGGAGGGGCAGGGGAACAGCAGCAGGGCTTGGTAAGCTGGAAACATAATTCAGCAATTGTGTTTACCTGATTCTGAGCGTCACATTGCTTTGCAGGAGCTGATTTATCTGTAACTGTTGCTGCTCGATCAAATTCTGCAGCTTTTTGTATCCATCTTGGTTTGATGATAGTTTTTCAGGCTTGAAAGCAAAAATGTAATGTCTTACCTATAAACTCAGATGAGCAGACGAAGTTTCAAAGCTCAAAATATTCAAACGTACACAACACCGAATTCAAAGGAATAAATTAACACAGATGTCCCGTCTTTTGGCAGACTTCCGGACTCTTATCAGGCTAAATGGAAATTAATCAATTTTTTGGCAGATTTCCCGGACTCTGTCAGGCAACAAATTTTTTTTTTTTTTCTGATCTCACAAATACGCTGCAAACATATTTCTCTTCACACACCAGAGTTGATTTATAAGTCCATCTTACCTGAAAGATGGTTTGTTTTGGGTCGGGAACAATAATGTTATGTCCCACCTTCCAAAAATAAACAGATAAGGCTGAAAGCAGCAGTCCTCGCAAATAAAGGCAGCAACCAGGAATCTTCACTGATAACAGCCGCAGCCAGCCTCCACAAGATAGTCCAAGTTAACAGTCCAAATAAATCCAAGTCCCAACAAGATATTTCAGGTTTAAATCCTCCAAGCCAAAGTCTTCAGTTCTCTTTGCAAACAATTTGTTCCCGACAAGAGTGCAGAGTCATTCCTCTTCCTTTTATAGAGAAGCAGCTAATTACTGATCTGCCCTCCTCCTGTGCTCCCGTTGGTTTCTTCTGACATCCACCCAGTGATTATCTAAATTATTACTTTCACCTGAAGACTCCATAAGTTCCTCATTAACAACCGTTCCCGGCTGTTAACCTGATTGAGAAGCCGAGGAGGTTGAAGGTTCAGGCCGGTCCTGCAAATCAAATGTCCTCCCTTGTAACATTCTCATTCAAAACTGCAAGCAAAACTGTTAAGATTCCCTTTTGAAATTCAACAGTCATTTCACAATCAAATCAAACTAAAGGGAGTAACGTTCTCTGGTTCTGACGTCAATCCACGATCTAACAGTCATCAGATTCAAAGTTCCTAACAGGATTGGACCTTCCAATCACAACAGGTAGGTCTGGGTCAAATATCTGTAATGAGATTTACTTCCACTATTGAATTCTGTCTACTTAAGTCTTGATAAATTCCTATTCCTTTAAATACATTGTTATTGTTTTTTTTAATATTACAGAATCATAAGATATCTGGAATGAAACTGAAATACTTTGGCCACCTAATGAGAAGGAAGGACTCACTGGGGAATAGCCTAATGCTGGGAACGATTGAGGACAAAAGAAGAAGGGGATGACAGAGAATGAGGTGGCTGGATGGAGTCACTGAAGCAGTAGGCATGAGCTTAAATGGACTCCGGAGGATGGTAGAGGAGAGGAAGCCTGGAGGAATGTTCAGACATGATTCTGCAACTAAAACAAAGATATCTGGGCAACTTCATGATGAAACTCAGGCACAAATATACAAACACCTAGAACAAACCTTTTTCAAAATTTAGCATAAAAATGCATACATTTCTGTTGTGACTCCGGAGTTGGAATCTGTTCCATTGGCAGATGGGAGCTCAAGCGAAGAGGAAATGGCCGTAAATTATGAGCCGGCTCTGTTGAGCGATTTGGATTGCAGCCAGGATGAGGAAATGGATGTAACTAGGAGAGACGAACCTGATTTAATAGAGCTGTCAGGACCTTCGACCTCCTCTGATTCTTCTCTTCCGGCTGAGCAACAGCCGGGAATAGCTAACCAGGAACACTTGCGAGACTTTTCTAGTGGGGAGGAGTCTTTGGAAAGAACCTGGCTAGATGTGCGTAATAGACGTAAGTTGAGGCATCAATCACAGTTAGGAAGGAGGCGTCGAGCCAGTGACTAATTAAGGAGATTAACACGCCCTCATAGTGGATAAAAGGAAATGGCTTGGCTGGCGAGCTTTGCCAGAAGCAAAGTGATTTATGGGAGTGAACACACGGAGAGAACTCTTTGAGGCTTTGGGATTTATAGCCATGTCAGGTTTGCTGGACAGAGTTTGGATTTATTGCTGAGGACTGGAAACCCTTCCACAGTCCTTTTGGGAAGGTTTGCTTTTTGGTTTGCTTGTTTCGTTTTGCCTTCCTGCAATTAAAGGGGAGACATAACATTTTTGCTTCTGGCCAAACAAACCGTCTTTCAACCAAGATGGATTCAACTCAACTGCAGCATTTGGTGGAGCAGCAACAGCAACAAATAAACCAACTGCTACAGAGTAACCAGACCCTCCAAAACCAGGTAATTCAGTTGGTGAATCATATTACAAGTTTGCAAATTCCTGCTGCTCCTTCAGCCCCTCCCTTGAGGAAAAGCCCGGTATCCATGCCGGAGAAATTTTCAGGACAAATGGACATGTTTCTGGCATTTTGGGGGCAGTGTCAGTTATTTATGTCTTTGAGGCCTGAAGACTTTCCAAATGACCAGGCTAAGGTAGGATTTATTATTAGCCTTTTGTCTGGGCAGGCTGCCAAATGGGCTACTCCCTTGTTAACTCAAGATATTCCTTTATTAGATAATTTTCAGGGTTTTCATCAACAAATGAGGATTATGTTTGAAAACCCAATTAAAACTCAAACTGTGGCAAGACAGTTATGGGACATTTATCAGGGGAAACTCCCCCTGCAGGAATATATTGCAGAATTTCATTTGCTCTGTATGGATTCCACCTGGAATGAATCAGCTCACATGGATGCGTTTCAGGAGGGCTTGGCAGATAACATCAAAGATGAATTAGTGCATGCAGAGTGGGCTGCAACTTTGGATGCACTAGTAACACAGTGTTTGCGAATTGAAGCCCGCTTACAACAGCGCGGAAGCAAACAACCCATTGTGGAACCAACTTCTCTTCCTCATTTACAAACCACGCCATCGAAAGTTTCCCAAACTATGGTTAAGACCGAGGAGCCAATGGAGTTGGGTGCACTCCACCCTCGTTTAACAGTGCGAGAACGTTCTAGAAGGTTTCAGGAAGGCTTGTGCCTTTATTGCGGGGGTTCGGGACATTTTGCTAATTCCTGCAAACGGAGAGGGACCCGCAAACCTGTACCTGAATCCATTCCTGACCCATTGGGAAACAGGGTAGGCCCGACCTCAGGGAAACCCTAGGTCGGGCATGTTCCACACCCCCACCCCAAATTGCTGAAGTGAATCCAGGGCCTCCTCGGCATTTACTTTTGGATACTCGAATCTTTTTGCAGTCCCAGAAGGAGGGAATTCCTGCTGTTGCATTGGTGGACTCAGGGACTACAACCAGCTTTATGGACCGAGCTTTTGCTATGCACTATGAGATCCCATTGATTGCTGTGGAACCACCCATTAAGGTGGAAACCGTGGATGGGCATGAGCTCAAGTCTGGGCCCATTCGTTTCACCACCCAGCCAGTGCATATGGTCATTGGGGATCACAAGGGGGTGATAAGTTTTTATATCACCTCGAATCTTCATCTCCCCTTGGTACTCGGTGTGTCCTGGCTGCGTTTGCATGATCCGTTGGTGGCCTGGGCACAGAATGCCATTTCCTTTCCAAGTCTCCAATGTGTGGACCATCTGAGACATATCTGCGCTGGCCAGGATATCACCGCCACTTCTGCTGTTTCCATACCTCCGGAGCTATCGGACTTCTCTGACGTTTTCAGCGAGAAGGAGGCGGATCAGTTACCACCTCATCGTGCCTATGATTGTCCTGTAGACCTGATACCAGATGCTCCACTGCCCAAGGGTCGGTTATACTCCATGTCGGAGCCTGAGTTGGCTGCGCTTCGAGAGTTTCTAGATAAAAACTTGGCTTGGGGGTTTATTCGACCATCGTCGTCTCCTCTTTCGGCTCCCTTTCTTTTTGTTAAAAAGAAGTCGGGAGAATTACGTTTATGTTGTGATTATTGCCGTCTGAACTCTATCACAGTGAGGAATAGTTATCCTTTGCCGCTCATTCCAGAATTAATGGAGTGGTTGCGGGAGGCTACTATCTTCACTAAACTAGATCTGCCTGGGGCCTACAACCTGGTTCGGATGCGCAAGGGGGATGAGTGGAAGATGGCGTTTGGCTTTTCGATATGGTCATTTCGAGTACACCGTCATGCCATTTGGTCTGACCAACGCTCCCGCGGTTTTCCAGTATTTGATGAACGACATTTTTCAGGATATGCTGGATAGGTTTGTCGTGGTATATCTGGACGACATTTTGATCTACTCCCGGTCCAGGGATCACCACCTTCATCAGGTCCGTCAAGTGCTGCAGTGTCTTCGGGAGCATAATCTCTATGCGAAACTGGAGAAGTGTTTCTTTTTTCAGTCTTCAATTGAGTTTTTAGGGCATATCATCTCTCCCGAGGGTATCGCTATGGATCCTAAAAAAGTTGAAGCCTTGTGTAGTTGGGAAGCCCCTTGTCATGTGAAGGATGTGCAACGTCTTTTGGGGTTCGCCAATTACTATAGGACCTTCATTCCAGGTTTTGCTAACTTAATGGATCCTATTACTCAGCTCCTTCGTAAGAAGGTCCCGTTCCGGTGGGGGCCTCCACAACAACAGGCTTTTGAAACTTTAAAGAAAGCGTTTGTGGCCGAGCCGATATTGAGGCATCCTGATCCAAATCGTCCATTTGTGGTCGAGACAGATGCCTCTAATGTGGCTATCGGGGCGGTATTGTTGCAAGCTCCAAAGGATGGTGCACCTTTTTTCCCTTGCGCATACTATTCTAGGAAACTCACAGCTTCTGAGTGTAATTATACTATTTGGGAAAAGGAGTTGTTGGCTATTAAGGCTGCATTTGAGACCTGGCAACATCATCTAGAGGGGGCTTGGCATAAGGTGGAGGTTCAGACGGATCACAGAAACTTGGAACATTTATCTACTGCCAGGAAGTTGAACCAATGCCAGATCCGGTGGTTATTGTTTTTTGCAAGGTTCAATTTTTCCGTCACGTATGTTCCAAGCGGGCAGAATCAGAGACCAGACGCGTTGTCTAGGAAACCTGAATATCTCGGTCCCGAGGATCCTCTCCCTCCATGAATGGTGTTGCCACCGGAATCATTGGCTGTGCTTCAAGATCCAGTAGACTTACGGGCTCGAATACGGGAGGCGCAGCGATTAGACGCATGGACGCAGCAGAGGAGGGGGGAAGTTGGACCTAATTCCCCATGGTCTTTTGAAGAAGGCTTGCTCCGACATCGGGGTTTTTTGTATGTACCCACCAGGTCGCTTAGAGCTCTCATCATGACGCAATGTCATGACAACCCTGCTGCTGGGCATTTTGGTTTCTACAAAACCCTGCATTTAGTCACTCGGACTTTTGGTGGCCTCGGGTTCATCATGATGTGTTTTCTTATGTCACTTCTTGCATACAATGTCGGCAAGTGAAAGCAGCGTCGGGTGAGCCTCCAGGACTCCTGCAAGCATTGCCGACTCCGGACAAACCATGGGGAGCGATCTCCATGGACTTTCTCATGCATTTGCCATCCTCGTCGGGTTTCACGACGGTGCTCGTGGTGGTCGATATGCTGACTAAAATGGCGCATTTCATTCCCTGTCAGAAGCTACCATCGGCCCGCACTATGGCTCAGTTATTCTTACAGCATGTTTTTCATTTACATGGTTTGCCAGATAGGGTGGTTTCAGGTCATGGGGTCCAGTTCACTGCACAGTTCTGGAAATGGTTAATGTTGGCGTTACAAGTTCAGGTGTGTCTGGCGTCAGCGCACCATCTGGAAACTGATGGCGGTACTGAGAAGGTTATTGGCATTCTCACTCAATATTTGAGATGTTTTGTCAATCATCGGCAAAACGATTGGACGAAATACCTCCCTTTGGCAAAATTTGCCTTTAACAACTCTCAACATACCTCCGCTTGTGTAACGCCGTTTTATGCGAATGTGGGCTATCATCCCCGATTTTTTCCATTAACCATGGTGGACTCCCGGTTCCCGAAACACAAGACTTTCTTGAGGAATTACAAGCAGTTCACCGTTTAGTGGTGCAACAACTGGAACGGGCGAAGGAAGATTACAAACGGTTTGCGGACCGTTCTCGTAGAGCAACACCTCCGTTAGCTGTAGGTGACAAGGTGTGGTTATCCACAAGGCACCTTCGGGTCAATCGTCCAATTAGGAAGCTGGACCATCATTTCATCGGTCCATGCCCGATTGAGGCGGTTATCAACCCTTTGGCATATCGACTCACCTTGCCGCGCTCCATGCACATTCATCCCATCTTCCATCGTTCCCTCCTGGTTCCTGACTCCCCAGAATGTTCTCTCCATGCTCCTGCTGGTGCGGTTTCTCCATCACCATCCAGTGAAGAGGCTAATATTGACGACTCGGTAGTCAGCATTACTGATTCTCGTTGGCTAAAGGGTCGCTTTCAGTATTTAGTCAGAAGGAGAGTGAATGGTTCAGAAGCTTTTTCATGGATGGATGCTTCCACAGTTCATGCCCCAGACATTGTTCGGAGGTTCCATGACCATTTCCCTTCGAAACTGCATCCGGATCGTCAGATTCGGGGGAAGGGCCCTGCGGTGAGGGATAGTGTTGTGACTCTGGAGTTGGAATCTGTTCCATTGGCAGATGGGAGCTCAAGCGAAGAGGAAATGGCAGTAAATTATGAGCCGGCTCTGTTGAGCGATTTGGACTGCAGCCAGGATGAGGAAATGGATGTAACTAGGAGAGATGAACCTGATTTAATAGAGCTGTCAGGACCTTTGACCCCCTCTGATTCTTCTCCTCTGGCTGAGCAACAGCCGGGAATAGCTAACCAGGAACACTTGCGAGACTTTTCTAGTGGGGAGGAGTCTTTGGAAAGAACCTGGCTAGATGTGCGTAATAGACGTAAGTTGAGGCATCAATCACAGTTAGGAAGGAGGCGTCGAGCCAGTAACTAATTAAGGAGATTAACACGCCCTCATAGTGGATAAAAGGAAATGGCTTGGCTGGCAAGCTTTGCCAGAAGCAAAGTGATTTATGGGAGTGAACACACGGAGAGAACTCTTTGAGGCTTTGGGATTTATAGCCACATCAGGTTTGCTGGACAGAGTTTGGATTTATTGCTGAGGACTGGAAACCCTTTTGGGAAGGTTTGCTTTTTGGTTTGTGAACTGCTTGTTTCGTTTTGCCCTCCTGCAATTAAAGGGGAGACATAACACATTTCAGTGAGGTGCTTTTAAATCTCCAGCTAACTGTATTTATCTAGATGTTGATTCTAAAAATGCATGTCAGTGTTAACTTTCATTTTTAACAAGCATATATTGGTGAGAGAAAATAAGAAGTGACCTTAGGTATGAATGGAAAGAGTTCTACCAACCATATACCTTAGCAGGAAATAAGGTTTTTCCATGGACTGTATGCACTAATCCTAGAGATAGCATTTCCATTAGTTGAACATCCTCATTCTGAAATTTCAGCTTCTCATTATTCCAGTCATCTTTCAAGAATGCAGCTTGATTTTCTGCCATACCCTACATTCAAATCCCACCCTGATATTGTTAGTTTTATTGATTTATATTTTCAATAACTTTCAGTTGTCCTTGATGAAAGATGGAATTATTTTTATCATGGAAATCTTATACCTTACATCTTATACTTATTTGTGTTTTTAGCTTATGATTTATAATTTACAATTTTGTTATTTGTGTGTCCAATCACACTTGGCCAATCAAGACTATAGAAATAAAGAATATTCCAAATAAGTTAGTATCAATCCCCCTTGGATGTTCCAGAAAATGGAAAGGAATAATTCTCTTTTTTGCAAGCTCTAGAAAAAGTATAATGAGAATAAAGTATTATGTTGCAAAGAAGTGGGGAGTGTAGAATGAGCCTCAGTAATATCCAACCATATAAAATTTAACTGATCATCTTTCTTGGGAACATAACGTAAAGTGGACTCTCTTTCACTGGATGAATATTATAGCTCATTGAAACTTAAAGGATAGTAAGTCCCTTAGTTTGATTGAAAAGTAATGGGTGCAAATCTTATGAGACACTTATCACCTGAACTGCTTGATTAAGGTATCAATTGCTTACATGAGATCTTCAAGGACTTCAAAAGAGGGATGCCTTTGAAAGTTGAGAGGATTGGAAAACATGAAGCTTTGTGAACTAATGGCAGCTATGATAACATGCCCTGACTGGTAATACTTATGGTTGATATTCCGTGGATCACTGTTCATGCATTTAGCAACTGGAACATCACATGATGTCCAAGGAAGCAATGTGAGAATCCAGAGAATAAAGTTCATGATCTTGCATTTACATCTTCTCAACATCAAGTCACCTGTGTTTTTTTCAGTCATTCAAGCATTGGCATCCTTGCATGGCTAGCAATATCAGCTTGATTAATAACTGCAGAGCTCCCAATTGCTTTAAAATCCTTGTGCCAATGTTCCAGCATAGATTAAGAAGAATCACCAATCTTGATTTTGTTTTGTTAGTTGCTACCAAAAAATCCCTTGTCAACTGGAGGAGTTTTCCAAATAATCATCATCAATTAGATAATTATGGGGAATTTAAATATCTGCTTAATATTAGATTTTCTTTCATATAGTAGAAGAGAACAATTTTCCAACCTATCATTTCAACAAAACTTTTCTCCTAAGAAATTTCAGAAGAATGCAACTTTCCAAAACAAGAGATATAAGAATATTTAGCAGGAGTATTTCCATGTGGGGTCAAAACAGGCAAGATGAAAAAAAAAAACAATGCTGCAAAGAAGGTCAAACCCTTTGGGACTTGTTTTGAGATATCACCCTTGCTATTGATATATTTATTTCAGCTGAGTTTGTGGGGTTCCAATTCAGACTTGGGTTCAATTCAGATTTTTTTCTATTTTTTAATATCTCTGCTAAAGTATGATAATTCATTGATATTTTTTACATGAATTCATTCACCCTCACACGCAAATATGAATTAACTGAAGTTTGCAAAGTTTAGTAATTTAGATATGGCAACAATCATTTAGATAACATTGTGTCCCCACAACAGGCCTGTTCTTATAACCTTTCTTTCAACACTTTTAGTAAGACACCTGCAACATTACAACTGCACCATGAATAATGGTAATAATAATACTATTGTGGTCTTAGTTATTCTGAGAGAGCTTCAGTTCAAAGAGGTTTTAATGTACCTCATGTAGATCTACACAGAAGGCAATTTCTGACCATTATTGTTGTAAGCAAGAGTTTTGTTCTACAAGACGAGTGGCCATGTATGTCTTTTAAATAAAATAAATAAAATTACATATGCATACACACACACACATACCCCATGTGAAATGTCTCACCTGAACAAACAAAGTAATAAGTCCAAATTTCCAACTGAAACACAAATAAGCAGACAAGTCCAGTAATTACAGGGTTAAATTCCTTAAGCTGAGAATATTCTTGGCAGTCTCACACAAGCTGTCTGCCAAGTCCAATAAGGAAGTGGGAACATAAATTACAAGCTGTCACCACACACAGAATAATTTTGAAGCTTCTCTCACTAAACAACACGTTGTCCCAAACAAGTTCTCAGAGTGAACACACCCACTTTTCATCCCTGTGGGGTGTGTCAGTCCCTCATCTCAGTCTCTGATTCGTCCTTTCTTTCTACATTGCAACTTACACTTTTGGTTGTGCCGTTGCCTCACATCAAGCCAGCATTGCTCAGCTTGATCCTTGGTCAGAGGCTCTAATGCACTCTCCTGATTATCTGCCAACACCTGAGGCACAATCAGGGAGGAAGGTCCTGCCGAGGAGGAAAGCCCTGGGGAGGGAGGCAATTCCAAATCCTCTAACAAATCAGACTCAAACCTCAGAGCCAAATCCTCCCCTTCCTCATTGTCCAAGTCCTCAACCTCTGACAAAGCAGGCTCAAACCTCCGAGCCACAACACTATCCTCACTGCAGGGCCCTTCCCCCGAGTCTGATGACCAGGATGTGGTTTCAATGGAAACTGTTCATGGACTCTCCGGATAAGGTCTGGGGACCATGGAAGCATCCACCCAGGAAAGAGCCTCTGGTCCATCCCCCAGCCTCTCGATGAAGTATTGAAACTGTCCGTTCAGCCAGTGAGAATCCCAAATGCTGACCACCATGTCATCAGCAGCAGGATCATCGCCGGGTACAGATGGAGGAACCGTAGAAGCGGGAGAACGGAGAGCACACGAAGGGGCATCAGGAACCAGAAGGGAATGGTGGAAGACAGGGTAAATGCGCATAGAGCGCGGTAGGGTGAGCCGATAAGCAACGGGATTGATGACTGCCTCAAGAAGGAAGGGACCGATGAAACGGTGGTCCAATTTCATGATCAGACGATCAACCTGTAGATGCTTTGTGGATAACCACACCTTGTTTCCCACAGCTAGTGGGGGCATCGCCCGGCGAGAACAATCCATGAACCTTTTATAGTCCTCTTTAGCCCATTCCAATTGCTGTGAAATCAATCGGTGAACCGAATGCAGTTCTGACAAGAAGTCCAACGTTGCGGAAGCAGAAGTAGATATGGAAGCACCCGGGGGTATGAGTTTCCTACTCATTTTAGGTGGTTCAAAATCTTCAGATTCTTTCAAATTTTAATCCAATTAAAAACGTAGCCAATTATAATCCAAAGTGGAAAAGTCCAGCAGCAAAAAGTCCAGTAGCGAGGGAGAGAGAAAAAAAGAAAAAAGAGGAAAAAAAGAGAAATTCTTCAGGTTCTTCCTGACCCTAATCCAATTATAGAGTAATCCAGGATAAAAAATAAAAATAAAAAGAAGCGAGCCCAGTAATAATAATAATAAAAAAAGAACAAAGCAAGAGAAGAAAAAAAAAAGAGGGGGTGTCTTCAGGTTCTTCAAACCTTAATCCAGTTAGAAAATCCCAATTTAAAAAGAAAGAAAAAAGGAGACCAAAATAATCCAGGAGCATAAATAGAAAAAACAAAAATCCCAATAAAAAGGAAGAAAAAATAAAAGTAAAAATAAAAAATTCTAAGGCTTCCCCTTGAAAATAAAAAGTAAAAATAAAAACATTGCTAAAATAAGAATTTACAATAATGCTAGGGGGGTAGTGGAATTAAAAAAAGGAATTTAAGAGAAAGAAACAACACACTGCACTCTGTTTAATTGTCCAAGGCTTTTGTTATGGCTCACTTCCCTTTCCCACAGGCTTCAAAGCCAAGCCATAAATATTTAATTGTTGATAGAAATCCAGAAGAGCACCTGTAATAATACTGCGCTCTTCCCTCTATCTTATCACAAGAATGTCCTTGAGAAGGAGCCTTTCATAATTCTCTCCGCTTTAAGTAAAACTTCAAGCCTCTAGTTGGCAGTGTTACAAAGTTTCTTAGTTCTCACTTTCCCCCCTCCTCTCACAAAGAGAGAATTAAAGTTAAAAAAAAAGAACAAGAGATATATACATATATATACAAAAAGAGAAATAACCAAAGGGAGCCTCTAGCCTAAAAAAAAGTTAAAAAGAAAAAAAAAGAGATCCAAGGGAGAATGAAATATATGTAGAAAGAGAGAAAAAAAACACCAGTCCGGTTATCTACTAAGTAACAATAAAGTCCGGTAACAAAAAAAATAAAAATAAAAGTAAAACCTCGCTTTGACGTCTCCCTTAAAAAAGCGCCGCTAATTCAGTTTTGTCAAAAATCACACAGATTTCTTCTAACAATCAAAGTGTCCTTTCAAACCTCAAAATATTAAAAAAAAAGCAGTTTCTCACCCAGCTGACACACTTTCTCTTTCAGCCTCTTCCTTTCCGGAGCTGCCCCGACTTCAGCAGCATGAGGGCTGCCTCTTCGCCGCCAGCAAAAGGGACTTCTCCTGGATCATCCAGGGACTTTGCGGTGTCCCTGGGATCCACAGGGTATGCCCCTCATGATAACTGTCCCTACGGGACGGTTTAGGTCCATTTGGACCGGCCAGGGGCAAAGATATCGGCTGCAATTGTAGAGCTCGATTGCAAGCCGTATCGTCTCAGCGCCAGCTTGATGCGTTGCCTCGCATCAAGCCAGCATTGCTCAAATCCTCCCCTTCCCACCATCCAAGTCTTTGTCCTCTAGCAAAGCAGACTCAAAACTCAGAGCCAAATCCTCCTCTTCCTCATTGTCCAAGTCCTCGACCTCTGACAAAGCAGGCTCAAACCTCCAAGCCACAACACCCATGTATGTTTATATTGTTCTAATATAGTGTTTAGTTTAGAAGCCAACATATATAGTCCATATCCCACTAATAAGTATATCCATTCTAATGACTGATTCACAAAATGTACTTAGCACATAGTACATGAAATAATAAGATTGCAAGGGACCTCAGAGGTCTTGTAGTCCAACCTCCTGACTATGACAGGAGATCCCATACCATTCCAGACTTTCTTTGGGTTTGAGGGGGTGGATATATGTGATCCTAAAAAGAATAACAGAACAGAATAATAGAATTGAAGGATCATTTAAGTGTCATTAAGGAGTTCTGGATGACTTTAGTGCCTTCTCACAGTTTTTTCACTGTGAATCTTCAAAGGGCCAGTCTCCAACCAGTCTGTACTGTGTTTCATTTCTGAACAGCAAAACATCTTTTTCTTTAGCATACTTTGATTTTCTGCCATGGTTTTCAGTCATTCTTTGGGATGGGAAGTAGAAGTTACTGTTGTCAGATTGATAATCACTTTTGTGTAATTATGAATTATTTGCAATACTGTAGAACAGGGTTGTCAACCTCACATCATAGTGGTGTCATGTGACATATCGGGACCTTTTCCCCCTTTGCTAAACCAGGCATGGGTGTGACCAGAGGGTAATACATTCAGCCCTGCTGTAGAAGAAATCATCATGACTGCATTTTTGAATAGTTTTCTTTTTATTTAGTACACCTAGACATTAAGGGTGTTTTAGGGTAATTCTATTTTGTAATGTATCAGTTGTGCTCTTTCCTTGAAATTTTTGAAAAATTGTGGATCCTTCAGGCAGTCACTCATGCCCTGGGTGACACACAGTTTGAGTACTTCTGTGCACTCTATATGGGCTGCCCTTGAAGATCCTTGTTTTAACTAGTCCAAATGCAGTGGTAGAAGCGATGATGAACATGCCCACCCCATATGTTCATATGATAAATCTGCTTCATGAGTTGCACTAGCTGTCAGTTTTCTTCATTGTGTGATGCAAGAGTCTGATTTCTACCTATAGAGCCCTACATGGCATTTGAGGGATTACCTGTTTCCAAAGGTGAGATACTACCAGTTCTGCCCAGTTCTATAGAACCGGTAGCTCTGAAAAGCAGCAGACACCGAACCGGTTCTCTGTCTGCTGCTGTTTGCCCCACCCACCCACCTAGGCTCTTACCGGTCCTTTATTTCTTGTTTTTTCAACCTCAGCTGTGCTGTGCAAAGAAGCTGAGGTTGAAAAAGCAGGAAAAAAAGAGGCTTTTCAAATGCTGTGCACCTGTGTGCAGTGCTTTTCAGCTATCCGGGCAGCAGAGCTGATGGTTTTTTTTACATGCACGCTCAGCATGCACATGCAAAATGTCGTCACTGAACTGGTAGTAACACCAGTTGAATCGCACCCCTGACTGTTTCCTATAGCATTTGCCCAGCCAGGTCCTTCAATAAAACAATGACATTTTGGCACCATGATTTACATAAAAAACACTTGGGTTTTTTATCTGTGCCATTTTCTTGTTCCTTGTGTGTGTGTTCTTTTTCTTCTTGTTTGTAAGCTACATAGAGCCACTGGAAGATGGGCAGCATATAAATTTAATTACACACATATACACATGTATGCACGCACAGATACCCACATATATCAGTGATGTCCTCAGAGCTGGACTGGGTCAGAGTAGCAATAAAGCAGTAGGGGATCAAAGCTCCCATACACATCCCAAAGAGTTGGCCTTCAGGCCTTTTAATTTTTTGAGAAAATGTAATTTAATGTGGGGCAGGGTTGAAAAAGTTGAGAATGCAGCTATGCAATTGAATGCCCAACCATTTTTTTAAAAAAATATTTCCCAACTATACAATGGACATAAAAATACATGGGCCTTCAACTGAGTTCCCTTTGAGCTTCCCTGTTTAATATTCTTTCCATTGTTTCAGAGGAAATTGAAGACAGAAACCAGGAAAAGTGGACTGGGGCATTGATCTGCAGGTCAATAACAATCCTTCCTCTTCAGAAGCAGATCTGTTACAGAAATGTTCTAATTTTAAAGATATAGTGTGTGCAACAATTTTGGACTTGACCCAAATACAAGGGTAGTGTTTTGGCTGCCTATTTTTCTTTTTTGCATGACAATCAGACAATCACTCATATGGCCTCTAAAAGATCTTTTTTCCTGATCCTTGTTGGATTTGCTCATTTCAGTTGATTCCTCCTAGAGGGCTATAGGTGAAGATGTTTGCCTCAGACTCAGGAGTTTGAGAGTTCAATCCTAGGCAGTGAGAGATGTTACTCTATCATGGCACAAGGAGAAAATATCTGTTGTGAACTCTATGTAGGCATCAGGAAGAGCATTTGGCCAGTAAATGCTCAGCTCCATTCAATCATCTAGATTCCACCCCAATAAAAGAGATTACAGGGTTGTACAAGGAAAACAAAACAAAACATCCCTTTGCTAAAACTAAGCTATCCCATTCCTGGGCAAGTTTCTTAAGCATTACATTATCTTGCACTGCTTTGTTTCTTAGTTATGAATCTGGGTTCTTGGCAGGCTCAGTTACCTCAATTTTCCTCCAGGAGGTTTTGATTGCAATCCCTGTTGCCCTCATATGCATAAATTGAGTGCACATACTTTTGGAAATGCAGATATATACAACCACGTCAGGATAGGAGATCATTATTCAAATTAATCAATCAAAAATCCACAGGTCTGCAGCATCTAGATGTCTTGGAGTCTATATTTCTTCAGCCAGAACAGAGTTTCTGAACTGTCATCTTTCAGACACACTCACAATATGTCCAATCTTGAAATTCTTTTATGCTCTTGGACTTCTATTTAAACACGAACCACTCAGACTTGTCTTTTCCTTTTGTTTACTAGAAGCTTGTTTAACGATGTTTTCTGTTTATACTTTTCAATATTTTCTTCAGGAACCATAATTGCTAAGTACTGTGACTCATTGACTCTTACAGCTTCAGGAGAGAGGACAGTTCAGTGTTTAAAGCTGTCCAAATCAGGAATTGTGTTCATAATTTGTGATTTATCTTTATAATGCTTTATTATAATTTAGGAATGGTAGAATAGAAAGACATAGAAAATTATATATTTTAATATTACACTAATACACAACTATTTCATTTTCAAAAGCACATAAAGCATGTTATTGCTGGTAACAGTCACTGATCTAAATCCCAGCAGTCCAGACAGAGGGAGGGATGTTTAAATTAATTAATGAAAAAAAATACCCAGGTTGCAGGGCAAAAACATGTAAAAAAAAAAGATTTAAAGTCTCCATCACCTAGCTAGAACAGTGTGAACATGTCTTTTGGTCAGAATGTCTCAGCTGTTGACCTTTACTGACCTTGGTTATCTCAAAAAATTAGCAGGGCTAGGCCTCAGTTTGGTAGATGGTGTGAAGGAGAAGTTATTTAATAAAGTTGCCATGCCATGTTCTTGATGCTTACTGCTTCAAACGTGTAAAAGAGTAACTCATAGAGGCTCTCTGAAAATGTATCAGCATACAAAAAAGGGAAATGAATTCCCTAAGTTTATATAACTTTCCTGGATTATGGAGTGTCCAAGGATCACCCCATGACATCCTCCATAGAGCAGTGGTCTTAAAGGAAACATATGTAATTAAACGCTAATGCATTTTCTGTCTGTATAAAGTGGGTATGAAAATGGGTTGGGTTTTTTCCTTTTTCTTTTTGTAGTTTCTCAAGTTTGCAAAATATAATTGGAAGCAAATTTGAATGCATATCTATTAAAAGGATGCTTTAATTAAATCTAAAAAGGATAATAAAGTCTTTAATTAAAATTAAAAAGATGTTTTAGAATGAATTGATTTTAGTTATAAATAGGATATTTTAAAATAAATGTTTACAGACTGAAAAGCAATATAAAAGGATTTTCCCTTTAGAGTTATGGAATTTGAAAGAATACAGTGATTTTTATTAACATAAATAATAATACTTTTCAAAGATTAATAAGTGTAAATATATATATCTCACTTCCTATGATGGGGGGAAAGAAAAAGATGGAACTTTTTTTAAGATGGCAAGGTAAGCTGTTTTAAACAAAGATTTTATATAGTCTTGCTTTGGTTGGGATATTGCTTCTGGTTTTTAGCCTTGAAATAGAAAAAAAATGAAGTTTGGAGTTTAATTTGAAAATGTAATAATTGTGTAGTTAGAGAATTGGCATAAAAATTATAGGTAGTGTAAAACATGAAGTCATAATTGCATTATATTTTATTGTGTTGGGAAGAGATGGAAATCAATCAATACTTTTTTCCACCCATTTTTTTCTTATCATGCATTCCCCCTCTTTTCTTGGTTTAATTTTTACTTTCATTCTATTTTTTCTCTTAGTAAGCCTTAATCAAACTTCAAAATAATAATAAAAAGTTAAAGCAAACATTGCCATGAAGGGCTGCTTGGGCAATCATAAAATAAATATTGTTTAAGGACATATTGAACAAGGAGGAACACCCATTGTATTTTTACTTTATTGTTACATACATATACTCAATCATTCTGTTTTACTAAAAACTCAAGACAATTATTATTCCATGAAACAACACCCTGGCCTTTTCACTAATCTAAATTCTGGTGTGTATACTGTAATGTGACTGATTCCTATAACTCACTTCACGGGGGTTTTCTCATGAGTTGTTGCCTATTATTCAGCTCAGGTCTTATCAAGATGATGTAAACTTTGGGGGAGAAAATGAGGACCAGTAATCCAGCACCTGAAGCTAAGATAGAAAAGATCTCCACAGCCACCATGTATTTCCCTTTGGTGCTCTGGTAGGCTGGGACAAAAGAGATCCAGACACTGCAAAAAAGCAGCATGCTGAGTGTGATAAATTTAGCTTCATTGAAACTGTCTGGAAGGTTCCTTCCAAGAAAAGCCACTGTAAAGCTGATCATGGCCAAGAGGCCAATGAAACCCAGGATGCAATAAAACATGGCAGTGGAGCCTTCATTGCACTCCAGGACCATTTCTGCAGGTAAAGAATGCATGTCAAGATCTGGGAAGGGAGCGGACCTCAACAGCCACACAGTACAGAGACTGGTTTGAATGAAATAGCATGAAAGTACTATAAAAAGTGCCAGCCTTTTCCCAACCCATAACCTTATTTTAGAACCTGGCCTGGTGGCCATAAAAGCTAAAACCACAGTGAGGGTTTTGGCCACCATGCAAGAAACCGCCACAGAGAAGATGATGCCAAAAGCAGTTTGGCAAAGGAGACAGGTTATCATCTGAGGCTGACCAATGAAAAGCAAAAGACAGAGAAAGGAAAGCAAAAGGGAGACTAGGAGGGCATAGCTGAGGCCTCGGTTGTTGGCCTTGATGATGGGAGTGTCCCTGTGCTGAATGAAGACCGTGAAGACCAGAGCTGTGATGGAGGAAAATAAAAGAGCAACAATGGCCAAGATGATCCCTAAAGGTTCTTGGAAAGATAGGAAGCTGATTTCTTTTGGAATGCACTGATCCTGGGCTTTACTGGGATAGTGGTCTTCTGGACACTGGTAACAAGATTCCAAGTCTAAAAAGTAAAACCAAATCTCTTCATTTAGACTGTGGTGTGTCTAACCAAGATAGAAGGAATAGTTCAGTGCAAAATCTGGGCTCCAAAGAAAATTGCAAGATTCTCTTTCTTTTTCTATTTTTTGAATCAAACATTTTTATTACATTATAAAGTATTATAAAATACAAAAGTAAATAAAAGAGCAGTTAAATGGAAGGGGAAGGGGGAGAGAGAAATGAGGGAGGTAGGGGAAAGAACAGAAAAAGAAGCATTGACTTCCGACTCTCTCTGTTGCAACAGAATATGGCATAAACATAAAATCACAGCTTTTTGTTTTTCTACAATAATAAGAATGAGTCATTTCTATAAAGATCTATAAATCTAATATGTAAAACCGAAAGCCAAAATTACATTCTTTTCCACATCAAGCACAAAATTCAGAAGCGGCTTACATAATTCTCAAATAATTTTATTTTAATGAAGCATTATGCAGAGTCTAACATCAATTTTATTGTTATGAGAATTATTTATTCTGTTTATATGCACTTTTTCTTCAGAAAATCTGGGAAAACACATTTGCACTGGATCCTGGAAATGCTTCTGGTATCCCACAAAGGAAAAGACCCATTTCTATTCAATCTGATTTTTTAATGATAATGTTTGGACCTCCCCACCTGCTCCCAAATTCAAATGCAGTCTGTGAGATCC
The DNA here is from genome assembly GCF_049901715.1 of Pseudonaja textilis. NCBI lineage: Eukaryota > Metazoa > Chordata > Lepidosauria > Squamata > Elapidae > Pseudonaja > Pseudonaja textilis. Next base: position 110,982,430 of record NC_142008.1, read on the forward strand.
TTACCCATTTGGTTTGAAACTTTTCCTCTTGGGCATGGAAGGCAATCGTAACAACAAAATGGCTTCCCTTCCTTTTTGGTCTTGCTATGACCTTTATGGCAGGGTTCATTGCACAAAAAAATAGGCTGAGCCTGGGCACAAAGAGAAGCATACAAGGCAGACTCCTTAATTGTTGGTTTGGTATTGGGATAATCACATAATATAGGTTTTTCAGCTCTATAATCTCCCCATGATTTGAAATGAATGCCTAACATTAGAATTGTCACTAAAAGGACACAACAAAGAATGTTCTTTCTGTGTCTACTCAGGAAATTCAGAATGGCCCAGGAACTGTTTGCACAGTTCTACAGAGCAATTACTGAGTATGTCATTTGTACTTCTATAACTGTCTGATTTAGTATAGCAACCAAACAGGACAGGTACAGACTTCAACAGATAATTAAGCCTACAGAAAAAAACAATTGCAAACAGCCTTCCTTCCATAGAAGACCTGTGTCAGGATTCTGACAGTTACTCCAATTAAATCATGAGCCTCGAGCCACACTTTGTATACACATTTTATAGTTGACAACCTGTATATTTCATGGATCTAAAAGAGGGCTTAGAAAATATTTGGCTATACAATTATTTTCATTATCTGCATCCTGAATAGTGATGGACCCCAAGTATATATGGAAAATACCTGGCTAAATCTCCTTGGCCACCTAATAGAATCAGCATTAACACTGAATATTTGTCCTTTGGGAGCTTTGACATCAAATGTTCCCACTTTGACGCGATGTAGACTTAGATTTGGAAATGTGACCCAGTTGATAATATCAAATCCTACTTCCAGGTTCCCATTTTCATCAAAGGAAATCATTTCTCCAACACTGTTGTTAAATGAGACTTTTCTTAGAAAGTGGTAGAACTAAATTGAGCATAAAAATGAAAGCAAAATAAATGCAGCAGCCTGCATGGTTGTGTGCACCAATCTCTTTATGCTGCATCACCTATAAAGTCATGGAATCAATTATTAACCAATCCATTATCCTCCACTTAGAGACAAACAACCTACTCTCTAATAGATAATTTGGTTTCAGAAAAAAAAAACTATCCTGTAAAAACTATCCTGTAATCTGCAACTCTTACACTGCAAAAACATATGGACTACACAACTCAATCAGGGCAAAGCAATAGACACAATCTACATAGACTTCTGTAAAGCCTTTGATTCAGTGGTACATGACAAACTACTAAAACTAAAATCTTATGGTATCTCTGGACACCTGTATAGATAGAAGCATTCCTGTCAAACAGATAACAAATGGTCAAAATTGGGAGCATCCTATCAAATTCTGTATCTGTCAGCAGTGGTGTCCCCCAAGGCAATGTTCTCTTTTCTAAAAAAAATAAATTTTATTGAATTTACAATTAAAAACATATCAACAATACACACACAAAAAGAAAAAAAAAGAACATCCGGGCTAGCAAACCGGAAAAAGGAGAGAGGGAAGGATGTAAAAGAAAAAAGAAAGAAAGAAAAAGAGTAAGAAATGGAAAGGATACATCTAAAAGCAAACAATATCCTTTTTGACAATCTGTAAGATCCATTTCACCTAAATTAATTCAAATACACTCATCTCGTCTACTATACTTAAATTACCCTTTATCTTTTAGTCAGTTTATCTCTGGCTTAACCAATTGTACCAAGAATTCCAATTATTGTAGAATGTTGAGGACTCTTTGTTTTTTAGGGCTATCATTAATTTGTCCATTTCTGCACATTCACATATTTTCTGGATTACCATTTGTTCTGTAGGTGTATATGGTGATTTCCAGCACTGAGCAAACACTAATCTGGCCGCCGTTAAAATATGGATTGTTACATATTTCATCTTTTTGGATAAATGTTTGTCAGAGATCCCTAATAGGAAGAACTCTGGTTTATATTCTATTTGTTCTTTAGTTATCTCCTCCAACCATTTTCTGATTTTTTGCCAATATTTCTGGATTTCCTTGCAAGACCACCACATATGAAAAAAGGTTCCTTCTAAACTTTTACATTTCCAACATTTTGGACTTGTGTTGGGGTTCATTTTCACCAGCCTCAAAGGGGTCAAGTGCCATCTGTAAAACATTTTATATGTGTTTTCTTTGTACGCTGCCGATTTTGTAATCTTAATATTCCTGTTCCAAATCCTTTCCCATTCTGATAGTGTGATACTTCTTCCAACATTCCTGCTCCAGGCTAGCATATTCCCTTTGACTATCTCTTGCTCTAATTCTACTTCCAATAAATACTTATAAAATTTAGATAGGTTCTTTTTGTTTGATCCTAATAAAATTTTATCTAAGTACTGCAGTTTGCTATAAATTTCAAAATCTTTAATGTCTTGTTTGTATCTGCTATAAATTTGAATATATAACCACTGATCTATTTTAAATCCCTGTTCCTGTAATTCTTGTTGAGTTTTTAATTTTCCTAGCGGATCTAATAAATCTTTATATTTGATCATTTTTGTTATGTCCAAATTATTAGGATGTACCATTGCCTCCATTGTTGATAGCCAGATCGGAATTTTTAGATAGTGTTTTTTGCATATTTTTTTCCAATTAGTTAATAATGAGTCCCTAATAAGGTGTCTATGAAAATAAGACTGCTTAGGTTTCCCCACTTCCCATAAGAAGGCATGCCACCCTCCCTGGAGGTCATGCCCTTCTAGAGCTAAAGTTCTTTTATTAAGTAGGTTCACCCAATCTTTTAGCCATAATAAAATAGCTGCCAAATAATATAATTCCTAATTTGGAAGAGCTAGACCCCCTCTGCTTTTCGTATCTTGTAAGGCCTTGACATTGATCTGGCTTTTTTCCCCTGCCAAATAAATTTAAGTGTTGTCTTATTTAATTCTTCAACAAATTTTTTGGGTAACTTAATTGGAATTGTCTGAAATAAATAAAGAAATTTTGGTAATATGTTCATTTTAATCGAGGCAATCCTGCCCCAATGTTCTCTTTTCATACTCTACATAAATGACCTCTGTGATCATATTAAGAGCAACTGCATTCTCTTCGCTGATGATGTAAAGCTATTCAACACCACAAACAATACTGCTTCCCTTCAAAAAGACTTTCACTATGTATCAGAATGGTCAAACAAATGGCATCTTCAAATCTCAACAAATACATGCTCTGTCTTACATATTGGCAAAAAAATAAATAAATCAGAAAATAAAATAAAGGCTGAATAGTCAAGACCTTGTTAAGGATCCAAACTCTGTCAAGGTTCTTGGACTACTCATCACTAATGATCTAAGTGCTAGAGCCCACTGTAAATGCATAGCCAAAAAGGCATTAAGAGTTTTTAACCTAATCTTATGTAGCTTTTTCTCTGGTAATATTACACTACTAACTAGAGCATACAAAACATTTGCTAGTCCAATACTCAAATACAGCTCATCAGTCTGGAACCCACATTACATATCTGATATTAACACAGTTGAGAAAATCCAGAAATATTTCACAAGAAGAGTTCTCCACTCCTCTACTCGTTGCAGAATACCTTATGCCACCATACTTGAAATTCTAGACCTAGAAAACCTAGAACTATGCCGCCTTCAGTCTGATCTGAGTATAGTATATAAAATCATACATTGCAATGTCCTACCTGTCAATGAATACTTCAGCTTCAACCATAACAATACAAGAGCAAACAATAGATGCAAACTCAAGGTTAATCGCACCAAACTTGATTGCAGGAAATATTACTTCAGCAACAGAGTGGTCAGTGTTTGGAATACTCTACTGACTCTGTGGTTTCTTCCCCAAACCCCCAAAACTTCAACCTTAGACTGTCTACTATTGACCTCACCCCTTTCCTAAGAGGTCTGTAGGGGAAATGCATAAGCACACCAACATTCCTACAACCCTATCTTAGTGTTTCTTTTATTTTTATTTTTCTTACTTGTATCCATATATTAATAACTATGTTTTTACTTATACCTATTATCTTGTATGCAATTGACAAACCAAATAAAATAAATAAATAAATAAATCATCTCTCCTGTGGGAGTTGCATTGGCTGCCGATTTGCTTCCAGGTGCAATTCAAGGTGCTGGTTGTCACTTTTAATGACCTTCATGGCTTGGAACCAGGTTATCTGAGGAACCATCTCTTGCCGGTCACATCTACCTGACTCATCAGAGTAGGGAGGCAGAGAATGCTGCAGGTCCCATCCCTGAGGGAGATACATCTGATGGGACCCAGAAGAATGGCCTTCTCTGTGGTATTCCCTCTCTCTGGAACATCATCCCACCCCCCACCCCCCAGAGATTAGACAGCCCCCACTCTAATACTCTTTCAGAAGGTGCTGAAGAACTGGTTCTGTCAGTGGACTTGGGGAACCCAGAGTGGGATGGAGCCTATTAAATGGCTCCTGTGATCTGCTGTCACCAGGGTGGGGGTGGGTGGGAATTGGGGGTGATTTTATTATATTATACTATATTAATTTATTTGATTCTTTTTCTTAGTTTTTATTGTTTTAAATGTGATTTCATATTCTGTAAGCCACCTTGAGTTGCCATGGGCAAATAGGCGGCAATATAAATTTAATAAATAAATAAATAAAATGTACTAGAAACATAATACAAATGATAATAGAAGGCGAGAATATTTCACAAGGTATAGGTAACCTTTTATTCAAACTATCAATAATTATAAACAATGTAGTTAGTCAGAGGCTCATTACTGAATTATGTATAATAAGCCTATAATAAAAACAAAATATAAAATTAAAGTAAGTCTATCACTTACTTTAAGAATCCAATTCATTACATTAAAATAAATAAAAAACCAACCCTCCCCCACCAGCAAATTCAAGCATCTTGATATTTGTCCTGGTGACTCACTCAAAAGAGGTAAAAAAGAGAGGAATCAAATTCTCCCAAATCTCTTTCTCATCATTGGAATGCTCTCTACTATTTCTTTGTCTGATTTGAGAGGCTACCAATACAAGTCGGTCTTCTCATATATGTTTTTTTCTCTCCTATTATGCTTTCTATAATTGTGTTAGAGTGGGAGAACTTGTATGCCTTTGTACCTAATAACATATCAAATTGAGTAATAAATATAATAAGTAACCATCACATATATGTTGGAAGCTGAAGAGTTCTAGGCATACAAACATTCTCTGCAACGGGAATCTAATATTAGCAATTACAATGCAATATAATGTAATACGTTATAGAAATAAGCAAAGTCTATCTAACTACTTCCTTCCAGGAACAAGCAGCATGTACTCCCTTTCTGAACATGCCTAAGAAAAGCAAAAGGAGAGGAGCTGAGATTAGCAGAAAGACCAATGATTAAAGAAGCAACAAAATCAATCCTTAACTTTCTTTGGGATCCCAGCTCTTCCTTTGTGTTGAAGCAATATTGAAGAATAATTTCTATTGGATTTAGATCTCCAGACTCTCTAAATCCATCATAGTAACATTTTGTAAACAATGACATCTATCAAATGATAGTAGAAAAAGGCAATGCCACTTCTAAAACACGTCTAGGACAATTTACTATGGCCAACTTGCTATGGCAAACTCATGGCGGCCAACTCACCGCAGCTATCTTGCCATAACCAACTCAATCAAGATAACTATACTCTAAACCTGTTCCTCTTTTAAAATGATTAGTAATACTATTAGTTATGTTATTAATATTATTATTAATAGTATTATAGTTATCATGCATTGAATTGTCCCCTGGCAAGTTGTTGTTGAATTGGCAGCCTCATGTTAGCCATAGTCAGATGGCCCATCTCATTCTAAAACATAGAAAATATCAACTTAATAGAGAATTGGCTTAAGTAGATAGGGCTGTCCAATTTCTATTTGTGTAATCAGGATAGTACCTACCACAACTGTTCATTCAAGAACTTCTTCTGTCCTTCCTCTGACATAGTTCTGAGTTTGAAGTTTAGTGAAGTCATAGATTGCAATGCATGGGCCACAGCATAAACTGCATTGTAAATGCTATAGCTATGGGAAGTTATGCTCATGTCAAAAACAGACCTAGGAAGAGCCTCTAGTTTCTCCTCCCCACTGCAGCGATTCCAGACATTCTCCTCTTCCAAGGATGTTGGGAAAGGACAAAGAAATTTTGTTTCCAAAAGTCCTTAATAAAACCTTCTGCAGTTTCCACATTAGGGTTTCTCTTCTGAATAAAATTTTGGAAACCCACCACATCCTGGGAGTGAATTGCAAAGGCTAAGGAACCATGAAGGATATCTAGATCCCAAGATTGTTGAAAGGGAACAGAAGTGAATTCCATTTGTGCAGTTATTATCCAGACTTTGCCTGCTTTGATTGGTATGTTTTCAAGTTCTGAAATTTGGGGAAACATTCTCAAAAAGATCGTAGTGTGAATTTCACCGTGTAAGAACACAACACTGGCTGGGCTATTAATTATTTGTATATTTTGACCCATGATTCTATCAGTTCATAAATGCCAGTTTTAAAATACAAGGTTGGCAATGCTTCAATAAAATCAAAGCAAATGCCTCCCTGGGAAAATTTGGGAAGTTCATTCTGCACAAACCTTAGGCCATTGTCATCATGTATAAAAATGACACCAATCCAGATCCATCTGAAAAGCAAAAGCAACTGGAGTATCCCCACATACTGTTGGTTTCTATTAGGGAACATCCATTGGAAAAAGGCTTGTTGGGCTGGATCATTAATCACAGGAGAAGAACCATATCCAAGCTATAAAGAAAGGAAAGATTAAGTAGGTTAAATTTTAATGTCTGAATGGTATTCATCTAATATTCTGAAACTGGATGAAAAAAACCTGAAAAGTTATAGGGCCCAGTTCCATTAGAATGGAACTTAACTTTTTTCTATTTTTTAAGATATAGAATAGAACAGAATGCAATTCTTTATTGGCCAAATGTGGTTGGACATACAAGGATTCTGTCTTTGGTGCATATGCTCTCAGTGTACATAAAGGAAAAAGTATAGTGACTGTTTTTCATTTGATTCATGCTATCTGTTTGTAAGAAGCATTCATACCAAATTGTGAAAATAAATATGTGCAAGAAAAAATTGAAAAATATGGGGTGACAATTTACCTGCGGTAACTTGTAGATGCTCAGAATGGTTGCCATGAAAAGACATGCTTTGGAGTCGGGTCCCCCAAGGACAGACACAGTACTACCTTGGACATCACATTTATAGTTTGGAATAAACTTGCCCCATGTGGAGAGGAGTTCCAGTGAAGCAAGGTAAGTTAAGCTTCCAGTGAAGTAGGCATTATAAATTTTGAAACCCAAGGAAATGTTATGCAACATCTGGATATCCTCGTTGATCTCTTTCACAGCAAAGACAAAAGCCAAGATGTGCTGGTAGGTCTGAGTCACAAATCTACAATGAGATTTAATTGAATCACTGGATTGTCTCAACTTAAGATTCCTTTGATCCTCTCCTTTTTCCATTGCAGTCTATTCCTGTGGAGCAGGGATCCCGAAAGTTGGCAACTTTAAGACTTGTGGAGTTCAACTCCCAGAATTCTCCAGCCAGCTATATTTGAAGACCACTGGTGTGGAGCATCCTGGCTCCCAATTTCTAGCAGGTCCTCATCCCCTTAACCTTCTTGAAGACCATAAAGAGCTGGTTCATGCAAGCACTGGCACAGGGTGAGAAGACAGCTTGAAGATGATGTGGTTGGCTGCTTTAGGGATGATTAGTTGTGGTGCCAGATTTTTTATTGTTTTTTATGTTTTGGTTTTATGTCATTACCTTGAGCTACCCGTGTTTTAACTTATGGAGGCCATATCAGTCTAATGAATATTAATCAATTATAAGTTATCTGGCAGCTACTATGAAATCTAGGCTCAGGTTCTCAAGTAGTTTTTAAGTTGAAAATGAGGAATGCACCAAAACTGACTTTGTTGTGATAGGTAATTGCCAAAATGATACTTTTTTCTTCAAAATGTTTGTACAAAAATACCTACACTTCAATAAAGCATACCTAACCATGCTTATCAGGGCGTTGGTTCCAAAAAATAATAATAAATAAGCTGGAACGCTAATTTTTATTTCTAACAAGAGATCATTTCTGAAAGAAAATAGTATATGATTTTGGGTATATTTAGCATGACGGTAAAAGAACCTCTCCTTGAAATCTATGAGATGCTCCCAGATATAGGATCTATCTAAAATGCTCTTGTAAGGCAACATTTGCAGAAAATTTAATTAATCCTGAATGGTGACAGAAAGCAAACTCAGTCAGGAACCTATGGCCAAAGTTGTTTTTATTCACTAACAATAGTTCAAAGACAGTACAGTTAGCATATTAACTTAGTAAGAAAGGATAAATAATAATATGGTCACACAGATGGGTTTATCTAAAATATTCCAATATTATATTGTAATTTTTACAGGTCTACATTTTTCTTTGTTTTGCTTCTGCCTTTCTTTGCCTTCCAATGGAATGGGCCAAAGATATATAAGCCCTGGTTCTGGTTTTGCTCATGGTCACTTAACAAAGTATCAAAGGTTTGCGTGAGCCCAATATATATAGTACTATATTGTTGTTGCATGCATGCAAATAAACATATCCATCCTGAGAGTTATTTGATTTAGGTAAGCCTGGATCTGGTCACAATAAAGGAAAGGGTTGTACCAACCACATAACCTTCCAAAGAACCCAATTTAGCCATGGATTGCATGATTTATTAATAGAAGTTTTAGATTTGAATTCAGTTGAACATTCTACTTTTGGCACATGAGCTAACAATTGGTTTATCAAGACATCAAGAATGCTAAAGAAGTTCATCTTCTGTCCTGCAGTGGAATTGTTATTAGTTATTAAATATGATGGGTTTAATCTTTTTAATTTTGCAATTCATAATGAAAGATGGCTATTTTTCTAAGAAAAATAAGTTAGCATCAATATTCCTCTGCTCTACAAAGAAAGTGAAATGAATAATTTCCATGAAATTTATCCCAAATTACAGAAGAATTGTCATGACAATAATAACATGAAACAGTGGGAAGCAGAGTCAGCCCCAGTAATTTCCACCCATTTAACTTGTTACTTTGCTCAGGAGTATTATTTAAAGTGGTAAGACTGTGTCCAAATAGTTCTTTAAATTGGATAAAAATTCTGACCCATTGAAGCATAAATCACACTATATCCCTTAATGCTAATGATTGGAAAGTCATGATTGCTCTTACTGTCCAAGGCTAGGGAAGACCTACAACCTGAAATTTTTGGTGTAAGGTACCAATTGCTTACATAAGGTCATCAAGGAGTTCAAAAGCAGGATGCCTTTCAAAGTTGAGAGGGTTGGAAAACATGTAGCTCTGCGAACTAACAGCAGCTATGATAACGTCCCCTGACTGATAATACTTATGATTGATTTTCTGAGGGCCACTGACTATACATTTAGCAATTGGAACATCACATCCTGCTGAAAGAAGGAGCATGATAACTGAAAAAACAAACTTCATTATCTCCCATTCACATCTTCTCCTTAACATCATGTCACCTATTCCCTTACAATCATTCAAGTGTTAGTGTTCTGCTGTGCTCTTCTAGTGTCCAAGAATTCCAATTTTATCGTTAATTCAAGAATCCCAGGTGCTTTAAAATCCTTGTCATAAAAGTTGCAGCAGAGTTGCAGTTCAAATATTGGCTAGTTACTACCAGAAAGTCCCTTCTCACCTAGAGAAGTTCTCCAAGTAATCAGCATAGATTGGATAATTATGGAGAATTTAAGCTCCAATTATCATATCCATGTAGCAGAAAAAAACAATTTTCCTCCTACAGCTTCAGCAAAAGTTTTTTCAACTAAAAAAGTATCAAAAGAATGAAAATTCCGATGAATAAAAGGCAAAAGCAATGGTGTGATGCAAGACCCCAATTTAAATAGCCGAGAGAAAAAAATGCAGTCTGCTTAACTGTTGGTTGTATTGTTTTATTTCCTGCCTTTATTTCCTTCCTAGCTCAAGACAGTAAACACACCCAACCTACCTTCCTCCTCCTGTATTCCCCTCAATAGCAAACTCTGTATGATGGTTTGGGCTGAGAGTGAGTGACTGGCCCAAAAGTTACTCAGCTGGCTTCCATAGCTAAGGTGGAATTTGAACTCACCTCTTGCTTTCCAGTCCAACTTGCTAAACAGAACCCCAAATAAAATTGTTCAAGACTCCTGTGATAGGTCTGCTTTGCCCATTGATCTTGCTTTTAACTATTAGAAAAGACCATATCTAGCACTATAAGCCCCCCAGGTTGATCTGGATGCAATGGAAGAATTATGGTGTTACAAATTTGGATTAAATCAATTCCAATTCTACTAGTGGTAATTTATGCCCCTAATGATAACGAAAAGGAATTTTTTAAACAATTACATGGGAAATTAGTGGAATTAGATAAAAGGAATATTTGCATCTTGGGGAATTTCAATGTTATTGTGTACCACCAGAAAGATCATAGTAGTGGGGGGGGGGGGAGAAAAAAAAAGAGAACTACCGAAAACATGTGAAGAAATGATGGTTGAACTAAATTTGATAGACATGTGGAGGAAATTAAACCCTGAGAAAAAGCAATTTACATTTTACTCCAACCTTCACCAATCATGGACATGAATTGATATGGTGTGGATGAATGGTGAGTTAGTAAATGAATTAAAAGAGATTGAAATTTTACCAAACAAATGGGCAGATCACAACCCGATTCAGATAGTATGGAAAGGCAGGAAGAAACCAAGGAAAAGGTGGACCCTAAATACACAGTTAATTAAAGAGAAAGAATTTATAAATAAACTTGATGAGGAAATAGACTATTTTTTAAAAGAAAATAATAATGAGGCATCTACAAAACAGAATATTTGGGATACAATGAAGGCAATAATAAGAGGCACAATGATATCATAAAAAGAAATAAACAAAAATATGCCCAACAAAATAAATTAGAACAAAGAATCAAAGAATTAGAAATTCAGCTGCAAAACTTTAAAAGACTGTAAATTGAAAAAACAGATGATAATAACTAAACATAAATTTAATTTAATCGAACAAGAAGGAATGGTTTCAAAGTTGAATACAGCCAGACATATTTTTTGAACAGGCCAATAAACTAGGAAGGTGGTTGGCCTATAAACTTAAAAAAGAAAAACAAAAAAGATTGATCTACCAATTAATAGATGAGAACAGGGTTGCCCAACAAGGGATAGAACAGAAAAAAGAAATTGCATGTAAATTTTTTGAAGATCTCTATAAAAAGAAGGAGGTAAATGAGGACATGATAAGAAACTATTTGGGTATTACTAAAGATAAAATAATCAAGGAGGAGATGAAGGAAATGTTAACTAGAGATATTATGTGGTCTGAGTTAAAAGCAGCAATAGAAAACCAAAAGAACAATAAAACCCCAGGACCCGATGGGATACCAGGGGGACTTTATAAGAAAATAGGAGAACAAATAGGACCTCTCATGGTGGAAGTATATAATGAGATCCTACTAGCAGCAAGAATGCCAGATTCATGGAAGGAGACACTGATATCGTTGATTCTGAAAGAAGATTCAGATTTACGACTTATACAAAATTATAGACCAATTTCCCTGTTAAATACTGATTATAAAATATTTACAATTATAGCAAATAGATTGATAAAAATATTGAATGAATATATATATAAACAAAACGGATTTCTTCCTAATAGACAAATTATGAACAATTTAAGTATTAAATGTTTTGGAATACTACGAAGCCCATCCAGAAAAATAAATAGCCCTTGTATTCTTGGATGCACAGAAGGCCTCTGACAATCTAAATTGGCAATTCCTAATCCAACAAATTTACAATATGAATTTAGGCACCAAACTTGAAAACATCTTGACTATAATTTATGGTTCACAAAAGGTGAATATTATAATTAATGGAGAGTACACATGCTCAATAAAAATAGAGAAAGGAGTCAGGCAGGATGTCCATTATCTCCCCTGCTCTTCATATTATCTTTGGAAACATTGCTTACATGAATTAGACAGAACCCAGGAATAAAAATTAAAAAAGAAGAATATAAACTCCAGTCATTTGCGGATGATATGGTATTTTTCATAGAGGAACCAATTGAAACAAGTCAAGAACTACTGAAAGAGTTAGAACAATTTGGGGAACTTGCACGACTTAAAATTAATAGGGGAAAAAATGAAATTAATAACTAAAAATTTAACAGAAAAACAAAAACTAAAATTGGAAAGGATAATGGGATTACAAATAGTAAAAATAGTTAAATACTTAGGAATTTGGTTGATGGCTCAATGCAAAACTCTAATGGAAAATAATTATAATAAATTATTCAGCAAGTCAAAAAAGATTTAAATTGCAAATCTCCTTATTAGGGAGGATTGCCACTATAAAAATGAACATTCTTCCCAAATTTATTTACTTATTCCAAACAACACCAATAAAAATTACTTTGTGGAACTTAACAAGATAATTACCAAATTTATTTGGCAAGAGAAAAAAACAAGGGCATACCTAAAGGCAATGCAAGATATGAAGAGCAGGGGAGGTATGGCACTCCCAAATTGGGAATTATACTATAGTGCAGCCTCCTTACTTTGGTTGAAAGAGTGGGTAAATCTGTTGAATAAAAGGATCTTATTTTTAGAAGGCCATGATTTACAGAGGGGATGGCACGCATTTTTATGGGACACTGGAAAAATGAAGCAGAAGTATTTCCACAGACATAAAATTAGAGATTCCTTATTGGCTAATTGGAACAAAAAAAAAATCCCAATCTGGATCTCAATGATGGAGGTGATGATACATCCAAATAATCTTGATCTTAATAAAATGATAAAATACAAAGACCTTCTTGATGCACAAGGAACTTGAAAATCATGGGAAGATCTCCAAGAACAAGGGCTACAAGTAGACTGGTAGGCTTATTTGCAAATTCAAAATAGATATAGCCAGGACAAGAAAATTTTTGGAATTTATACTAAGGCACAACACTTAGATAAAATCCTATTAGGTCCAGATAAAAAAAATATAACTAAATTTTATAATTATTTATTAGAGATGGAATTAGAAGAGGAAGTAGTCAAAGGCAACATGATTGCTTGGAGCAGAAACATAGGATGTAGCATTACATTATTAGCATGGGAAAAGGTCTGGACAAGGAATAATAAAATTACAAAATCAGCAACATGTAAAGAAAATGCCTATAAAGTGTTTTATAGATGGCATCTCTCACCCTTGAGAATAGCGAAAATGTCTCCTAATGTGAATCCGAATTGCTGGCAATGTAAAAAGAAACAGGGAACATTCTTTTACATGTGGTGGTCCTGCACTGAAGCCCAAAGAATAAAAAAATGGTTAGAGGAAATAACGGTGGAGCAAATTGAATTAAAACCAGAATTCTTCCTATTGGGGATATTTAATAGTCAAATTTCTAAAAAAGTCAAATATATAATACTGCACATTCTTACTGCAGCCAGAATAGCCTTTGCACAGTGTTGGAAACAAGCAGATATTACAGCAGAGGGAATGGTTATTCAGAAGATAACAACCTGTGCAGAGATGGATAAGTTAACCTTAGCGCTTAAAGAAAAAGAAATATCAGAATATTATAGAAGCTGGGAATGCTGGTATGACTGGATAGGACAAAATAGAAAATATATTAGTAAACAACATAAAATGTAAAAGAGGCAGTAATTATATATTCGCAATAAGTTGTATTTGTAAATACATCACTAATATTGATAACAAAAAAGGAACCATAGACTGTTGATAGTAGAATTGTTAGTTTTTAATCATTTTCTTTTTTCCTTTCTTTTTCCCCCTGTGTTTTGTGTATGTGTTTGTTTGATATTTTAGTTCTATAATCAATAAAGTTTGTTTTTTTTAAAAAAGAAAAGACCATATCTAGCACTATAAGCCCCCCAGGTTGATCTGGATGCAATCACTAATAAAATTCCTATTCTTATTTATTGTGAAGGCATTGTCATTAAACAGAGATGTTTCCCTTTCCTTACATTTCTGCCTTTCTGCTAAACAATTATAGTGAACTGATATGCATTAGTTGAATCCTCCTGTCCATCCTAGAGAGAAATAGATTGATCAAATATTCATCTTTTGTTTTCAGGTCTGCTAAGGACTGTAGGATTGTAAGCCGCTCTTTTTATTTTTATGGCATGCAATATCTTTCTTTCTTTCTTTCTTTCTTTCTTTCTTTCTTTCTTTCTTTCTTTCTTTCTTTCTTTTTTCTTTTGTTTTTTCTTCCTTCCTTCCTTCCTTCCTTCCTTCCTTCCTTCCTTCCTTCCTTCCTTCCTTCCTTCCGTCCTTCCCTGCCTGTCTCATATCCAATGATTCTGGCAGCTTATAACATAAGACTTTTGAATTGAGATCTGATATTAGAGTGTGGTTGACTTAGTTATTTTAAGCCTTTTAAGATTTTCTAATTAACATTCTGGGATAGCCAGTTCTAAGATATTTGAGAAGCCTTTAAGAGTTTATATGCTGAGAATATGGTGTTTTGAAAGTCCCCCAAAGCAGCTTTTTGTTTCTAAATTGAAATGAGGCCCAGACTTATCTAATTTAGCTAGATTTCAATTATTACATCAAGTTTTGCTTGATTTTTTTTTTTTACCAACATGATGCAGCATTGGGGGAGGAAAACACAGAAGCCAGAACAGAAGAACTTCTCACAACTAATACTTTATCTATAAATTGACTATAAACTATAAATAAAAAGGATGCAAAAAGATGCAAAAGAGCTTACTTCTAGATAAGTGAAACTGAGCCATAATATTATTATTTTTCTTTTTCCCCCTAGATAGCCATACATAGTGGCTATCCATAGTGTTATGGTTTTCTGTGGGTTTGTGTTCTTAGTTGTTCTTTGTTGTTCAGATCAGGCCTCAGCACAATGATGTAACATTTAGGAAAAAAGATACAAGCCAGTAACCCAACACTGGAAGATATAATGGAGAAGATCTCCACAGCAACAGTATATTTCCCCTTGGTGCTCAGATATGTTGGAACAAAAGACAACCAAACACTGCAAAAGACCAACATGCTGAAGGTGATAAACTTGGCTTCATTGAAAACATCAGGCAAATTCCTGGCTAGGAAAGCCACTATAAAGCTGATAATAGCAAGGAGACCCATATAGCCCAAGATACAGTAGAACATTAAGACAGATCCTTCATTACATTCTAGAATGACTTCTTCTACCATTGAATTCATGTCAGCATCTGGGAATGGAGGTGAGGTTATCACCCATGTAATGGAAATAATACCTTGAATACAACAACAGCCCAAAATTATGAAAATGACAAGTCTTTTCCCAATCCATCTGCTCATCATGGACCCAGGCTTAGTGGCCATGAAAGCCAGAATCACAATGATAGTTTTAGCCAACACACAAGAAATGGCCATGGAAAAGATCATCCCAAAAGCTGTTTGACGAAGGAGACATGTTACCTTGTCAGGTTTTCCTAGGAATAACAAAGAACAAAGAAAAGATAACATGAGACTAACAAGGAGAGCATAGGTGAGATTCCGGTTGTTGGCTTTGACTATGGGAGTGTCCTGATGCTTAGTAAAGATCAAGATGATTGCAGCTGTGACCAAAGTAAAGAAAATAGCAGAACTAGCCAATATAGTTCCCAAAGTTTCTTCATACTTCAAAAATGTTATAACTTTTGGGAGACAGAAATCCTGCTTCTTATTTGGGTACTGATCTTCTGGACATTGAAAGCATTCATTCATGTCTAGAAAATAAAACAACAACTTATAGATGTATTGAAACAATCAAAACTGAACATGACAGTATTAAGAAAAGAGAGCTGTTGTTTAACATGTGAATATCAAATACACTGCAATATTTCCAACAGTTATCTTTGGGAAATCTTTGTCCCAAAATACATTATTTGGCATCATATTGAAATTCAGTCAATGAATTAAATGCCAAATCTCTTTGGGTCAATTTTCTAGGTGCCAGTAAATCTTGAGCAGGCAAACTTCATTTGTGATCCTCAACAAGACACAGTTTGGCATGCAACAATATTTAAATCTTTGTTGATTCCAGAGATTAACCTTTTTGCCATTTTGTTTTATACTCACTAGGTGCAGTTTCTTATATTTGTCATATACAGAAGTTCAAATCTAATTTCTTAATTGTCAAATAGCAAAGCCTCAGCTATGACAATTTTAGGAGAAGGAAGGTCTTACCTCTATCAATCTTCCCATGTATATGAAAGAGGAAAATTTTGATACTGAACAATATCACCCTGCCTGTCTCTTCTCTGAAATGGGAAGCCAGGTATTTATTTAAAAACTCTTATTAGATAATTTTCAAGAATATCTAGGATTTGGAGCACACAGAGTTCAGACATAGTAATTCAACATGGATTGGATTTTTATCTAGATATGTCTTCCAATTAAACAAAAGTAAGAACTCACCTTCTTGGTTGGAAATCTTCCCATATGGACATTTCAGACAATCATAGCAACAAAATGGCTTCCCTTCTATCTTGCTTCTAGCATAACCTGAATGGCACTTATTATTACACAATGATAGTGGTTGGACCTACTCATGAGAGAAAAAAGAAAATGCTTTGACAAATTAGTACTCAAGTGATTACACAATATCATCTGGTATGGCTTTTCCACTCCATGGAATCTGGAAAATCTCCATTTTCATGTATCTGCAATGTCCTTGATACATCCTTCCTTGTTACCATCTGGGTATTTTTTGCTAAATGAGAAAACATACTTGTTTAAGCTAATATGGCAGCTCTCTTTTTAAAATGTATCCATCCCTCCATTCACATGTTATCTTAGAAGATACCCAAAGTACCACCAGGTGGATTGATTTGTAAAGGTCTTCACATGAATCTAATTTCTGTTTGGGATTTTGGGTTTAAGAGAACTCCAAGAATGGAGAAAAGATATTTCACTATAAATAAAAACTTGTCTTACTTGGTTAAACCTCCTTGGCCATACAATATCATCCTCATCAATGGTAAACAATGCTTCCTGGGAATCCATGATGTCTATCCCTCCAACTCTAACTTTGAGAAAAGATAGATTTGGAAATGTGATCCAATTCATAAT
This sequence comes from Pseudonaja textilis, assembly GCF_049901715.1. Classification (NCBI taxonomy): domain Eukaryota; kingdom Metazoa; phylum Chordata; class Lepidosauria; order Squamata; family Elapidae; genus Pseudonaja; species Pseudonaja textilis. Next base: position 110,999,537 of record NC_142008.1, read on the forward strand.
ATCAAATCCAGTCTCCAATTCTCCATTTTGGTTGAAAGAAATTTTTTGCCCAGCACTATTATTGAATGATATGCCTCTCATAAATTGCTTGAGCTATATTGGAAAAGAACCAAAGAGAGATTCATGATAGATAGATAGATGATTGAGAGATAGATAGACTGATAGATAAGAAATCCAAGGGAATAGGATTTATTTCCCCTTTCAAAAATAAAAAATAATATTTTTATGAGAGGACAACAGTCAGTGCAATAACAGCATTAGTAAATAATTCATCTTGTAAACCATCATTATACTAGAAAAACAATCATCATTTGTTGAATATTCTCCACCTTTTCAACAGATTTTTCTATTCTCCTTTCAATATTCTCTGTTCTTGCTTGTATATTTTGGATTCCTTGCATTATCTGCAATGTCAACTTTTCCTGTTCTTTTTCTTGCTGTTACATCATTTGTATTGAGCATTGTCCTCCAGATGGTGAAGAGGAAGAAGTAGGAATTGAAGAACCAGCTGCTGTTAGTTTCCTGCTCATTTCGGACAGTTCAAAATCTTCAGGTTCTTCTAGACCTTAATCCACTTGTGAAAAAGCCAGTTGTAAATCCAAGTAAAAATAGTGGGGGGGGAAAGAAGCAAGATAGGGGAAAAAAAGATTTCTTCAGGTTCTTGTATACCTTTATCCAATTGATTAGTTAATTAGCAGTAACAGCTCAAAAAAGGAAGAAAAAAAACCATAAACAGAGAAAGGAAAAAAATGTTAAATCTTGTAGAAGGCAGAAAAATAAAAAGTAAAAAAGTAAAAAGAAAAAGGACTTTCTTCAGGTTCTTCAACACCTTAATCCAATTGAAAAGATTTTCCCTGGTTTTAATGTCAAATTGATTGGCCTGTAATTTCCTGGACACCCCCCCCCTTTTTTTTTTTTGCTTTTTGAAGATTGGAACCACATCCATGTTTTTTTTCCAGCCCTCTAGCAGTTTCCCTATGCTCCAAGAGCTCCAAAAAAGTTCATTCCGTGATTTTGAGATCAATTTGCCAATTTCTTCAGTACTCTGGGATGTAAACCATCTGATCCAGAAATCTGAACTTTTCATAAGCAGATAGGTATTATCTTACCAATTCCTTACCTATTGTGACCTGTATGTCTATTCTGTCTCCCATGGTGTTGCTTTTGACAGATTTGACTATTGTTTCCTTTTACTTGAAGACAGATGCAAAGAAGGAATTAAGCAGTTCTACTTTCTCCCTGCTGCCTGACATCTTCTTGCCCTTTCCATTAGTGGACTATTATTTTTACTTTCTTCTTACTTCTTGTGTATCGAAAGGAACTCACTTTTTTGTCATTTTGGGCATTTCTAGTTAATTCTGAATATTGGCCTTCCTGGAGGTATCCTTGCAGATTTGGGCTATTTGCTGGTATTTTCTATTCTAGTTATATGTCCCTCTTTCCATTTTTTATACTTCTTCCTTTTATCCCACAATTTGTCAAAGAGCTCTTTGTGCAACAATTCAGATATTGTCTGATGTCTATTGTTTCTCTTTCTTACAGCAACATAAATTTGTTAGAATACTAATGTTGACAGATTCTTTTACATTAAGCCTACACACAGAGAGATGGGGGAAGGGAGGGAGGAACTAAAGATATGAATTACAGAAATCAAAAGTCATATCATGGACTTCCCTTGAAACAAAAGGCATCTGAAATAAATACTATAAAGTGAGAAAGGTCTTAAAATGTGCAAGTTGAGGGAACACATATAAAACCTAGATATTGCAAAACGCAACAAAGATCTCAATTAACATAAAAGGACAGGCATAACAAATTGTACAACTTTATTGTAAGGCTCGGATATCATAATTTTTAAAGACATTAATTGGACTATAGCTAAAGTGATGGCATTTGATAAAACTATATGCTTAAACACATTCCTCTTGAAAGAATGGACTATCAGATAATCTCCCACACAAAGTTAATTTATATTTTGGATCTGGGTTGCAAATATGATGAGAAACCAATAATTGGTTTAGCACAAGAATTTACCTTCCACAGCTTTTGAACATGTTTGGCATCATGTCCTCTTATTCTGTATTTCATTGTGGATGAATGCAAGTGATGCATAGCATGTGCCATAACATGGATGGCATTGTAGATGCTATAGCTATGGCCAGTCATGTCCATTTCAAACACAGATGTAGGAAGAGCTTCCAGTTTCTCCTTTCCCGTGCAGGGAACCTTATTTTTATCTTCATTCATAACGGAGATGGAGAAGGAACATTGAAAGGCACTTTCCCAGAAGAGCTTGATAAAAATATCTTTTTTTTCCAAGATAGGCTTCCTCATCTGAACAAATTGCTGGAATCCTAACACCTTCTCTGAGTGAATTGCAAAAGACAGAGCACCATGGAGGAAGACTAAGTCACTATTCCTTAGAAAAGGAAGTGAGGTGAACTCCATCTCAGCGGTCATAACCCAGATTTTACCCTTTCTCCATAATGATGCATCTTCAATTTTCAAATTGGTGGAAAGAAGTCTGAGAACTATAATTCCATAAATTTCACCATTAACTAATACTACATTAACTGTGCTTTTCATAATCACCAGGTACATTTCAAGTCCTATTTCCACCAACTCAGCAATGTTACTTGAATCGATCATTGGAAATGTTTCAATAAAGTCTGAGCAAATCCCCCTCTGGGCAAACATGGGAACCACATTTTGTACAAACTTCTCACCACTCTCATTATTCACAGACAAGATCCCAATCCATGTCCATCTGAAATGTAACAGTAATTGAAAGATTCCTTTATACTGATGGTCCATAACTGGGAGCATTTGTTGATGTAAAGTTTTTGCACTACTTTTGGTAGTGGAACCATAGATTAGCTTAAAAAACAAAAACAGAAATACAAGCAAATAGTCAACAAGACAATTCTTTTTCTTTTTAAAAAAAGGTAGTATGGAATGATATAATTTACCCATTTAACATATTAAGGTTCAATGTATTCCATACTTGTGAACTATACTTCACCAATGTATTCAGAATGTGACGTGGAAATGGTTATCACTCCCAAGGTTGAGGTACATTAGCAAATTTGATCAAAGACACACTGTTGTCCAAAAATCTTCATGAGAGTTATACTAATCAAGCAATGCCTACCGCATTTGGCTTTCCACTTTTATATTTTAACATAAATTTGAAATATTTTTCCTACAGTATATCAGATGCTATTAATGCAAATAACTTCATTTCTCCACGAATTTCCCCAATTGTCATGATTTTCTATAACTTAATTTGCCCCAATTCATTCTACATTCACCCCCTCCTTTACTACTATTAAGAGGAACTAGACATTGTAAATTGGTAGATTGTCCTTAAAATTATATTTTTCTGTTTGAATGCTTCTGAGAAGTCTCTATAGTTTTGGTCAATGTTTCTCTTAAACATTGCTTTAATGTAAAATTACATTACAGAGTTAGCACACTAATTGATTATTTAATTCTTTCAAATATAAAAGGTCAGAAGAGGTATGCCTGCAAGACTGGGGAAGGAAGGAAGCCACAGCAGAATTCCCATGCAAAAGTCATCAATTTAGTTCTAGTTTACTTTACTTTATTGTCATTGCTTCTTGTACAATGGAATTAAATGCCATCTTCAGTGTACATTATAACTGTAAAAATAACACACAAACACACATCCTTCGATTCTATACAATTTAATTAAAAACCCTGATATTTTATTAATATTGCACTATACAGTAGAATTCAGTATAGTTACTGCTCTGGGATAGAAGCTCTTTTCAGCCTATTTGTCCTTATTTTTAGTACGTACATACATACATACATATATATATATATATATATATATATATATATATATATATATATATATATATATGGTATTCAGCTTTGTTCGGGTATTTTCCCATGTCATTATAGTTGTGCTTTTAAGGTTGTAGGACGTTGCGGCAGAATCTCATCTGCCACCATCAGGCTTCTGTATAGTATTTGTCTGTGAGTCAGACATTCACAGCCGTTTTTGTTTTAAATTTGGTGCTAGTCTACTGCTGTGCCAGAATGGTTTTTTCTTCATCCTGATTGGTTGGGAGTCTTGGTCTGTGTTTATTGGTTTTGGAGTTTGCTGTGTTCTGCTTCATTGGTGTTTCTAATATCTTCTGTCTGTTTTGTAGCTTTTTTTGTCTTGATTGGCTGGCAACATTGTGTTTTCTGTATTGGAGGCTTTTAGTGCGGCTTGGCTCCGAGTAAATGGATGGCTATCATTTATTAGGAAGCTAGGTTTCATCTGGGTGCCTGGTTGGGGTGTGTTTGAGCTGGAGGTATCGGGGGGATCTGTTTGTGCCCAGGTGTTTGCCTGGCTAGTGGTGTGGAGATTTTTTTGTTTGTGAGTGCAGGCTTCCAAATAATTGACAGTCTGCTGGAGTCATCTCTTCTATTCATGCTTTCAGGTCTTTTTTCAACCTCTATGGCTTCTCTGATAATTCTGTAGCTAGGGTTTGCTATAGTGGCTAGGATTTTGGTGCCATTGAAGTTGATGCTATGACCTGTGGGTTTCATGTGTTGGACTAGTGAGGAAGTGTGTTCCAGCTTTTTGACTGCATTTTTGTGTTCATCCAGGTGGGTACTTATTCTTCTATTGGTCTGTCCAATGTATGTGGCAGGGCATGATGCACAAGAAACTTCATATATACCTCACTTTTCCAGGTCAATTTTATCTTTGGAGTTTCTTAGGATGGCTGCTATATTTCTGTCTGTTTTGAAGGCAGTCTTGATGTGATGCCTGTGTAGTATCTTACTGATTTTGTCTGTAGTGCCTCTTATGTAGAGCAGGACAGCTGTTCCATAGGTCTGTTCATCAAATATCCAAACAAAGCTGAATACCATACGTATAAATACCCGTGAAAACTTAAGAAAACACACACACACACACACACACACACACACACACGTGTGTGTGTGTGTATGTGTGTCTGTCTGTCTGTGTCTGTGCCTCTCTCTCTCTCTCTCTGTGTGTGTGTATTTTCATAAATTTTTACAGGTACAGGTATGTAGGTCTAGGAGTGTTTGGGTCTTTTCCTGTGTAAGGTTAAGTGTATCTTGGTGATGTTTCAGTGAGGTCCCAATCACCATCTTAAGGCTGGTGCTTTCGGCTTCATGCAAGTGCAAGCAGTGTGTGATTGGAGCTACTGTCTCTCTATAAATACTGGTGGGGGGGCTGGTGTGCTGGACTGGTTGGCTGCGCTGCTGCCTCTTGATTGGTTGATGGAGTTGATGTTGGTATAATGAGCTGTGTGATGGCCTTGTGAGTTTTGTTGTGGAGATATCCTGGATCTTGTGCTGTAATCTCCTAGGCCCTACAGCAAAATTCTCCACAAACACAATATCAGGACAGCCTTCAGCACTGACCCCAAAATAGCCAACAACCTAAGAAACCCCAAAGACAAGATCCAGCCAGAAAACCAAGGAGTTTATGAAACACCATTCAACAATTGCCCAGCCACATACACTGGACAAGCCAACAGGAGAATAAATGTACGCATCGCAGAACACAAAAACACAGTCAGAAAAGAAGAAAATACTTCCTCCCTCTTCCAGCACCTTAAAGCCACAGTACATGAAATTAATTTCGAAGAAACCAAATTAATATCCAACACTGAACACTCCAGCAAGAGAATAATCAGGGAAGCCATTAAAATAGAGAAACACCCCATAACATGAATAAATGGGATGATACCTCCTGCCTACCAGACATCTGGAAACTAGCCCTCACCAACAAATGAGTCCCAGACATGAAAACCAACACCAGACCCAAAACAACACAGGACACCACCGCCAATCCCCCTCATCAGACCCAGGCCCAAACCTATCCTATAAACCAAGGACAACCACCATCCAGAAACCAGACCATGGCTGCTTCACCAGCTGTCACACACCCCGACCCCAAAACCAAACAAACTGACACATGCCAAGGACCCAGACCCAGACCCCAAACTCAAAGCCAGACTAAAACCCCGAATGCTACATCACAGCCACTTGCTCAGGATATCACATCAGAAAACTCAGGAACTTTCACCACAAGAACTCAAGAAGTTGCAACACAGAAAATGACCCAGGATATCACAGCACAAGACCAAGGATACCACAGCAATAAGTCTCACAAGGTCATCACACAACCCATTACTCAAGTTACTACACAGGAGGCTAATGGAAAAGAGATCAAAACAGGATGCCACAACAAAAGAACTCGCAAGGCCATCACACAACCCATTACCCAAGCCATTAAAACACGGGAGACTGGAGGGTGGAGCTGGTGTCACGATGATATGGCATGCGATCTGGGAGGTCTGAGATCGCTGCCAATATCTTTGCTCCTGGACAGTCCAAACGGATCTAAACTGTCCTGAAGAGATGGTGAATGTAAAGAGTGCATCCTGTTGATCCCAGGGATACCACAAAGTCCCCGGTAGATCCAGGAGAAGCCCTTTTTGCCAGCAAAGAGGCAGCCATTAAAGTTGCTGAAGTTGGGACAGCTCCGAAATGGAAGAGGATAGAAAGAGAAATTGTGCCGGTTTGGTGAGAAGTTTTTCTTCACTTTAAGATTTAAAAGGATACCCTAAGGAAAAGAAAGAATCTGTAAAATCTCAGACAGAAGTAATTAATCAGCAATTTTAAATGGGAAGTCAAATTAATTTTTTCTTTTTTTTTTTGCTGGACTCTTTGTATATGATTTTTTACTTTGAGCTGGACTGGTCTTTTTTTCTATCTTATTTTTCATTTTTGTTTCTTCTCCTTTTGTCTTTACAATAATTTTGGGCTAGAGATCCCCTTTTAGCCTTTTTTTCTAACCCCTTTTTCCTTTTTAATTAATTTTTTTATAATAATCTGTTTGGAAAAGGAGGGGGAAAGTGAAAACAGAGGAAACTTTGTAACACTGCCAACTAGAGGCTTAGAAATATTGTTTCTCTTTTTTTCTCTTTTGACCAGACAAAGCTGAGAAAAACTCAAGACTTCTTTTCAAGGACTCTGAGCCCGTCTGATAAGATAGAGGGAAGAGCATGGGAGAGTGTTATTGCAGGTGCTCTTCTGGGTTTCTATCAGTACCTGAAGTCTGGTGTTGAAGTGTACAGAAAATAGATGATAAGATTCTAGAGAAGAGAGCTATAAAAATTAACAAAAGCCTTGGATAACTAAATAGGTGCAGTGTGTTCTCTTTCTCTTTTTTAAGTTGGGCTATTCCTAACACCCCCTCCTTATCAGCTTATTATTTCCAATAGTTATTTGGATCTCTGGACTTTTGGAACCTGCTTTTGTCTTTCCTTTTGTTTTTGGAGCCTAATTTTTTACTTTTGCATTTTATTTCAAAGGAAAAGTCTTAGTATTAATGTTTAGGCTTTTCCTTTTTCTCTCTCTCCCTCTACTGCATTTTTTAATCTACCCTCTATATTGGTTTTTTTTTTTTTTGTGGCTTCCTTTTTTTTTGTATATTTTTTCATACCTGAGATTTTATAATTGGATTGTGTTGAAGAACCTGAAGAAATTCCTTTTTCTTTTTTTTCTTTTTTTCTTTTTCTTTTTCTGCCTTCTACAAGATTTAACATTTTTTTTCCTTTCTCTGTTTATGTTTTTTTTTCCTTCCTTTTTTTGAGCTGTTACTGCTAATTAACTAATCAATTGGATAAAGGTATACAAGAACCTGAAGAAATCTTTTTTTCCCTATCTTGCTTCTCCCCCCCACATTTTTACTTGGATTTACAACTGGCTATTTCACAAGTGGATTAAGGTCTAGAAGAACCTGAAGATTTTGAACTGTCCGAAATGAGCAGGAAACTAACAGCGGCTGGTTCTTCAATTCCTACTTCTTCCTCTTCACCATCTGGAGGACAACGCTCAATACAGATGGTGTAACAGCAAGAAAAAGAACAGGAAAAGGTGACATTGCAGATGATAATGCAAGGAATCCAAAGTATACAAGCAAGAACAGAGAATATTGAAAGGAGAATAGAAAAAAAATGATAAAAAGGTGGAGCATATTCAACAAATGATGATGAAGTATGATGAGAAATTCAAAAAAAATTGAAGAAGAAGATAAATAAAGATTGGAGATATTGATGACAGATTAACAGTGGTTGAACAAGATAAAAGTGGGATGCTGAGATGGGAGATGGATAGATCAGAATTTTATCTCAGATTTCAAAACATAGAGGAAGAAAAGGGACAAAACTTAGCTGAGATAATGATAGAAATCTTGGCTGAAGCTCTGGAAATAACCAAAGAGAAGACAATGGATGGAATAGATGAGGTTTTTCGAGTCTTCACAAGATATGCAATGAGAAATAGCTTACCAAGAGAAGTTCACATCAGATTTACAAAGAAAGCCATTAAAACACAAATATTACAGGTGGCAAGAGAGAAAACATTGAAATATAAAGATAAGGAGATTGTGATCCTGAAACAAGTGCCCAGAAGAGTGAGAGAAATGAGAAGAAAATACTGATTCCTGACTAAAATCCTACTTAAAAAAGAGGTGAATTATAGATGGCTGATTCCAGAAGGTTTAATGTTCACATGGCAAGAACAGAGACACAGAATTGACTCAATTGAGAAAGCTGAATCATTTTATACTGAATACTTTGGAGGGAGAGAGGAGGAGACAGAAAAAGAAATGTCACTAATTGAATTCCAAGAGGATTGCCAAATAGCGACTGAAAAAGAAGAAGATGCAATAGGCAGAAAGGTGGAAGTTAAAGAACAACATGAACCAAAATCTACAAGAGCTGCCAAACCTACTTATAAAGTATAAACATGGAAGAGAAAAAACTGATTACAATTAACATAAATGGGCTTAATTCAGCTGCTAAAAGAAGGAAAACTTTCCATAAATTAGAGAAATTAAAATTTGATATAATCTGCCTACAAGAAGTACATATCAAAAAGCAACATGAACAACTGTTGATACAGCCAAAGTTAGAGAAAATATTTACTTCTATGACGCAATGCAAGAAAAGAGGAGTGGTTTTATACATTAAAGATATTATCCCAGCAAAATTGATTGATACAGATGATGATGGAAGAGTATTAATGGTGGAAATAATGGACAATAATATGAAAACACTCCTGATTGCAATTTATGCCCCGAATGACAATCAAGAAGAATTTTATAGAAAACTACATATGAAAATAATTGAACTGGACTATACTAATATCGTTATGATGGGAGACTTCAATGGAATTGTAGACAGTAAATTGGACTATGTAACACAGAAAAAAACAAAGTAAAACAGAAAGACTCTCCCTAAATCCTTTTCTAAAATGACAGATGAAATAAGCCTAAAAGATGCATGGAGAGAAAGAAATGCTAAGACTAAAACCAATATACTTGCTACTCAAACAGACATTTATCATGGTCCAGAATAGATATGATATGGATGTCAACAAAATTGTTAGCCATTATGCAAGAAATAAATATTGAAACAAGTATTTGGGCAGATCATAATCCAATGACAATTAAATGGAAAGGACAAAGAAGATCTAGATGAACGTTAAATAATACTATATTAAAAGAAAAAGACTTCATACAGAGGATGGAGAAAGAACTGACTTTTTTCTTTAAAGAAAATAAAAAAAGTCACATCAATGCAGAATGTATGGAATACAATGGAGGCATATGCCAGAGGCTTGATAATAGACTATACAAGGAGAAGAAATATCACAAAAAGACTAGCCTCTAAGATGTTAGAGGATGAGTATAAAGAACTTGAAAAAGAGTTACAGAAAAAGGACATTAAGTTAAAAATGGATATAATTAAACACAACAGGGGATTAATGGAAAAAGAAAAATTAGCTCAGAAAATCAGAGGCGCAAAACAGAACTATTTTGAAGATGCAAATAAACCAGGTAGATGGTTAGCATATAAAGTGAGAAAGGAGAAAGAATCAAGGAAAATGTTGCAATTAATAGATGATCAAGGCCAAGTTTGCTATGGAAGTAAAGAGAAGAAGGAAATTATATGTGACTATTATGGGAAACTATATACACAAGGGAATATTGATGATGAAAGAGTTAAACAGTACTTATAGAATGCTAATCTACCCCAGATACCTAAAGAAATTGAAATAATGTTAGAAAGCAATATAACGATGATGGAGTTAACTGAAGCACTTAAGAAGCAAAATAATGGAAAGGCACTAGGCCCAGATGTACTTCCGGAGGAATTTTATAAAACACTACAAGAATCGTTGAATCTTCCATTGCTAGAAGTTATGAATGAAGTTATGTCAAAGAAGAAGATATCTAAATCATGGTCAGAAGCTGATATTACACTTATCTCAAAAGAAGAGGCTGACCCATTCCAAATTAAGAATTATAGACCTATTTCCCTACTAAATGCAGATTATAAATTTTTTGCTTCAGTATTGGCAGAAAGGCTTAAAAATATCTAAATAATTTTATTCACTCTGACCAAAATGGATTTCTGCCAAAGAGACAAATTAAAGACAATATGCAAGTAATTTTGGGCACTTTGGAATACTAGGAGGCACACCCTGAAAAACAAATGGCTTTGGTATTCTTAGATGCACAGAAGGCATTTGACAATGTGAATTGTCGATTCATGTTATTACAGCTGGAACAGATGGGTTTTGGTAAAAAATTCATCCAAGCATTAGAAGCTATATATCATAAGCAAACAGCAAAGGTAATGATAGAGGGAAAATTAACGGACTCTATTGATATAAGGAAAGGAACAAGACAAGGATGCCCACTGTCAGTTTTGTTGTTTGTGTTAACCTTGGAAGTGCTAAACAGAAATATTAGAGAAGAAAAGGACATAAAAGGGATGAAAATTAAAAAAGAAGAATTTAAATTGCAAGCATTTGCAGATGATCTGGTTTTCATCTTAGAAGACCCACTAGAAACAGCATTAAAATTGATAGAAAAGATAGAGGTATACGGGAAGATGGCTGGTTTGAAAATAAATAAAGACAAAACATTTTGACAATGTTATCAAGACGAAAGGAAGAACTGGCGGATGTATTAAAAATCCAGGTCACAAATAAGATCAAGTACTTGGGGATACATTTGACAGCAAGATGTAGTACACTAAAAGAGAATAACTATATTAAACTTAAGCAGCAGATAGCACTAGATTTGGCAAAATGGGAAAATTTACAACTGTCATTAATAGGGAGAATATCAACAATCAAGATGAATATATTACCCAGAATTTTATATTTGTTCCAAACAATTCCAATTAGGCTTGGAAAAGATTATTTTGAAGATTTAAATAAAATTGTGTTGAAATATATATGGCAAGATAAGAAGGCGAGAATAAAATTAAAAATTTTGCAAGATGCTAGAATAAGAGGAGGATTTGGTTTGCCTAATTGGGAGTTGTACTGTCAAGCTACAAATTTGATGTGGGTTAAGGAATGGATAACATTAAAAAAATGCTGGATTGTTGACATTAGAAGGACATGATCTGTTGTTGGGGTGGCATGCTTTTTTATGGTATAAAGGAACTAAAACACAGGGGTATTTTAGAAGACATTATATACGGGAGTCTCTGTGGTTAAACTGGGAGAAGATTAAAAGGAAATGTTATTTTAAAATTCCAGTCTGGCTATCGACTATTGAAGGTTTTTCCTATCCTATAATATACAAAAAGGAACAAACAGTTAGATATGGTGAAATATCGAATGAAAAGGATGAACTTAAATCTATGCAAAAATTAGAAGAACAAGGTATAAAGATGAATTGGTTTTCATATGCCCAAATACATTCAAGGTGTGATAAAGATTCTAAAACAGAAGATTTCTATGATAACTTGACTGATTTAGATAAGATGTTGATAGGTACTGATGAAAAGGTGATTAAAAAATTGTATGGATATCTATTAGAAATTAAACTAGAAGAAGAACAAGTTAAAGAAATAATGATTGCTTGGGGGAAGAATTTTGGACATGGGATTGATTTAGAGAAAGGCAAAAAATGTGGTCTCAAAATTATAAAATGACAATGTCAACAGCATATAAAGAAAATGTGTATAAGATGTTTTACAGGTGGAATTTCCCCCCAACAAGAATAGCAAGAATGTTCCTGGACTTCTGGTTGCAAGGCTTTGGTGGCAGCAGGAATCCGCTTCTCTGCGGGTCCCTGCTGCGCTCGCTGCTGAGGTACCCCCAATCCAACTGGATTTGGGGGTTGTCGCTACCCTGAAGGTGTAGCGAAGACAGAGGAGATCCGGGCAGGGGTCTGGGGATATCGTACCCCCTCTCCCCAGCTGGTTAGACTCCTTTTTCCTGAGGTGGTGGAGCGGCTGTCAGAAATGGCAGCCACAAAGGAATCTTCAACCGGATAAGACTGTGCAGGAGGAAGAGCCAGAAGGAGAAGTTTTCTTGGCTGAGCCGGGACATTAAGTTACTTTTAAAATAACCTGGAAACCTGACTTTTGGATTGATACATTTGTTTCCAAAAGAAGTAGTTACAGCGGCGAAAGTGCTGAAGGAAAGTTCACTCCCCTTCCTTACGGAGAAAGCAAATGAGGACAGAAAAACCTGCCTTTTAAAGGTAAAAATAAGCTCTTTGTTACAAGTGGGAAGGAGAGGACTAAAAAAAAAACCTTTAAAAATTTGTTGGAGGAGACGCCTTGAAGATTATAAGACTATCAATTAACTGTAATACAGCTTTTAAAATATATTTGGGATTTTGCCCCTGGAGGAAAAATTGTAAAGAGAAGAAGAGGAAATAATTTTTGTTTGTTTGGATTGTTTGATAACTTTGACATTCAGAAATTACTTTAAGATTGAAAACATCTGGGTTGTTTTTAAAAATTTACAATGGCACCATCTGTGGATGAACTAAAAATGGAATATGAAAAATTAAAAGAAAGAGAACAAAATGGCAAGGATTCTTTGGGAGCTGTCTTCCACTTTTTAGAAATGGCGGTTTCTACATACCAGCAAATACTTGAGGAAGAAGAAGGAGAAGAAGAAGAAGAAAAGGAAGAAGCCATCTTTAATGGACTAAAAAGTTCAATTAAGAAAGAAAATGGGAAGAGAGGAAGGAAAAATGAGAATTTAAGATTTAATAAAACAACTAAGAAAAAGAAAAATAGGGTGTGAAAAAAAGGTACAATGTTAGAAAGCAATTGAAAAGAGAATTACAATAGAGAGGGGAAGTTAAAAAGGGGAGGTTAGGAGAGGGCGGGGCAAAAAGACCAGACTGGAGAAGAAAGGGAGGGAAAAGGGGAAAAAAAGCCACGGCTGGAACAAGATGCCAACAAGCAGATTTTTTTTAGAGATAAAGGATAAAGGATAGTGTATAATTAAAGAAAGATTCTGCAAGAGTACATAAGATAGTATTGTAGTATTTGCATTTGAAATAGTCTATTGTAATATTTAATAAATTATTAAAATATTAAAATGTTTAATAATGATAGATCTCAATATTTAATAAAATATTAAGGAGAATGTGTAAAATGATTAATGTTTAGTTATAGTTTAATTCGTTATTGTCTTAATGTTATTATAAACTTAGTATTTCATTTTCTTATTCTAAAATAATGTACTAACTAGAATTAGAATGGAAATTATATACTTAACTATAGTATAAGTTTATTATTCTTTTATTTTAAGATGTAATATGTAGAATGTACTATGCAGAATCAGGGTGGAAATTATGTATTATTTTGAGTTTTACTTTAGGGGAAAGATAGAAAGGCGTCACACTTTAAAAGTGATTATAGGGGAAATTCTTTGCTAAAAAGAAGAGATAAATAGATGATTGGAAAAGAACGGACAAAAGATAAAAGCATAATGATTTTGAAATAAGATGAAATAAATAAAATATAATTAAGAGAGTGAAAAGAAGGGAGAAGTTATATAGAAAATATAAAATGGTTAATAAGATATGAATGGTATATAAGGTGAGCATGAATTTGATTTAGGTCTGTAAAAAAAGATGTAACCTTGGGCTAAGCCACTTTTCAAAAGAAGTCTTATGTTTTATGTTTTGTGTTTTGGTTAGCTATGTTTGATTGTGAATTAATAAAACCTTGGAGGAATAAAACTAAAGGGAGAGAAATTTTGAAAAGACATGTATAAATGACAATTAAGGAGGTTTGATCTTTTTATGTCTTGTTTTATGTTTTGTATTTTGTGTGCTTATGACTGATTGAGAATTAATAAAACCTTGATAGAAAGAAATATAATTGAATAAAAGTGAAGGGAGAAACAATGAGAAATTTGGAAAAGATATATATGTGTTTAAATGGAAATGTGATAATGTGGAACTATGTCTTAAAAAATAATGCTTTATTTGCCTTGTTAAAATTTATAAGTAATTTTTAGAAAGGAGGTTTTATACTTTTATGTTTTATGTTTTGTTTGTCTTCAAAAATCAATAAAACTTGTTCTTAAAAAAAATAGCAAGAATGTTCAAGAACAAATCTGAAAAATGTTGGAAATGTCATCAAGTACCTGGCTCATATTACCATATGTGGTGGACTTGGGAGGATGCCAAAAAATATTGGACTAAAATCAACACATGGTTGGAGAAAATGACAAAAAAGCATATAGATTTGAAGCCAGAGATATTTTCATTGGGAATTTTACCCGAAATATATAGTAAAGAATTGAAATAGCTGATTGTAAATGTATTAACAGCGGCTAGGATTGTATTTGCCAAAAACTGGAAAAATGAGAAAGCACCATCACAGGAGGAAATTATTAACAAAATATTGGAATGTGCTGAAATGAGTAGATTGACATTTGAAATCAGAGGACAAAATGATAAACAATTTTATAAAATTTGGGTTCTGTTCTATCAATGGTTAGACAATAAAAAATGGTAATGAAATATGTAGATTTTTAGAACATAATGAATATATAAAAATGTATTTTTTATTATATCTACAAAATGATTGTAGGATAGATCTGAGATGATAATATGAACTGTCAGAAAACAAATTAAATAAAATATGGATTATCTTGTAAAAAATGAATGAATAGTAGTATAGTCAAATAATTGATTAATAATGATATTATTGTATTTAGGAATATATAATTGACAATAATGAGAATATATACAATGTAATTGTAATTGAAGACTACGAAGTGGAAGCACAAAACAATTTGTAAACCAACCGACACACTGTATGCACATATATGGAAGATGGCTTGATGTTTTTATGTTTTGTTTCTCTGTTTGTCTTAAAAAACAATAAAATTTATAAAAAACCATGGGAGGCTATTGGAAAATAGATTACTATGAAACAAATGACCCAGGAGATTACAGCACAAGATCACAGGATATCTCAACAACAAAACTCACACGGCCATCACACAGCCCATTATACCAACATCAACTGCATCAACCAATCAAGAGCAGCAGCGCAGCCAACCAGCCCAGCACACCAGCCCACCCCCCCCAACCATTATTTATAGAGAGACGGCAGCTCTGATCACGCACTGCTTGTACTGGCATGAAGCCGAAAGCACCAGTCTGAGGATGGCGAGTGGGACCTCGCCAAAATGTCACCAAGATACTCTTAATCTTACATGGGAAAAGACCCAAACACACCTAGACCTACACACACACACACACACACACATATCTTAATTTTTCACGGGTATTTATATGTATGGTATTCAGCTTTGTTCGGGTATTTTTCCATGTCATTATAATTGTGCTTTTAAAGTTGTAGCAATGTTTTAGCAGAATCTCATCTGCCATCATCAGGCTTCTGTATATTCTCTATACAGAAGCTACAACTTTCAAAGCACAACTATAATGACATGGGAAAATACCCGAACAAAGCTGAATACCATACATACATATATATTTTCCCATGTTGTTATAGTTGTGCTTTTAAAGTTTTAGCAGCATTTCGCCAGAATCTCATCTGCCATCATCAGGCTTCTGTACTGTGTTTGTCTGTGAGTCAGCTGAAACAGCTGTGAAAGGTGTTTGCCTGGCTTGTGGTATGGAGATTTTTTTGTTTGAGAGTGCAGGCTTCCAGATAATTGACAGTCTGGTGGAGTCATCTCTTCTATTCATGCTTTCAGGTCTTTTTTCAATCTCTCAAACACCTGGGCACAAACAGACACACACACACCGATACCACCAGCTCAAACACACCCCAACCAGGCACCCAGGTGAAACCTAGCTTCCTAATAAATGATAGCCATCCATTTACTTGGAGCCAAGTTGCACTAAAAGCCTCCAATACAGGAAACACAATGTTGCCAGCCAATCAAGACAAAAAAAAGCTACAAAACAGACAGAAGATATTAGAAACATCAATCAAGCAGAACACCGCAAACTCCAAGACCAATAAACACAGACCAAGACTCCCAATCAATCAGGATGAAGAAAAAACCATTCTGGCACAGCAGTAGGCTAGCACCAAGTTTAAAATAGAAATGGCTGTGAAAGTCTGACTCACAGACGAACACTATATAGAAGCCTGATGATGGCAGATGGGATTCTGCTGAAATGTTGCTACAACTTTAAAAGCACAGCTATAATGACATGGGAAAATACTTGAACAAAGCTGAATACTATATCTATCTATCTATCTATCTATCTATCTATCTATCTATCTATCTATCTATCTATAATGTGTGTGTGTGTATCCTCCTTATTCCATAATTGCCCCCATAAAAAAGAAGGGAATACTGCATTGATAATTATTTACTTTGATGTGGGCTTTATCAAAGCTGATACCTGTGGCATTTTGTAGATAGACAAAATGGTAGCCATTTGTTGACACACATCATCAGTAGGTCCTCCAAGGACTGCTATCGGTTTATGCTGCATATCACAACTGTAGTTAGGGATGAAGTACCCCTTTCTGGAGAAAAGTTCAAGTGAGGCCCGATATGTCCAACTTATCATGAAATAGGTATTATAGAGCTGGAAACCGAGGGTATGATTGGGTAAAATATTGGGATTTCTGTTGACCTCTGTGATAGCAAATTCTAAGGCCAAGATGTGCTGGTAGATTGGAGTCATGACTCTAGAAAGAGAAATGCATGCTTTGTCACCATGCAATCATTTAAACAGAAAACACATAAAATATTTCTTTATCATGATAAAATAGCCTTGCAATCATTTTGAGTTTTAATGGCCAGTTTCATAGGGGAGGTTTTGGTAGCATTTAAAAAATATTGGTGAGGGAAATAATTTTGACCTAGTAATATTCCAATTTTCAATTTAATAATTTCAGAAACTGAAGGGTACTGATACATTCTGGAACAGAAAAGTCACTCAATTTTTTAAAAAAACTTCCAAAACACATTCTACTATTGATAGTAATTTGGGAGTCTAAGATAATTGACAGCACCAAATAAAAATATATTTCCTTGTTTCAAATGGCATTCTCCCAAACCAAACATTTATTATGCCCTAAGGATAAAAATTATAATTCAGTCCCCATATTTCTTATACATAAATGGAAAGTAGAAATATAGAATAATTTTGATTAAAAAAAGAGCAAAGCGTTTTTCTTGTCAGAGAGTGCATATTTTAATTAAATCATATTAAACTGCATAATTAATAATTAAAACAATTTTTTACAATTTTACTTAATAAGTGGCTTATAACACTGATGTCACGTACTGTAACAACTAGATTTTTTAAATGCTAGAATGAAGGTGAAGTGAATGATTCTCATGCCAACATTTAAAAAAGAAATATTTAATTAAAATAAAAAGTAAACTTTACAGTTTTCAGTAATTTACTATCTGGAAACTTTGCTGTTCAATAATAAATCTAGAGCAGGGGTCACCAACCTTTTGGACCTCAGGGACCATCAAACTTACAATGTTAAATCCCACGAACCACTAATACGAATCCAGAGAGCCACACACTGAAGTGCCTGGACTCCCACTGACAGGATGGGGTCCTTCAGGCATTTAGCTTGGCTGTCTGTTTCTGCAACATTAAATACTTAAAGAGTCATTTGGACCCATTTCCCACAGAAAACAAAACACCGGGATCTCTCTCTCTCTCTTTCCCTCCCCCATCTCTCTTTCTCACTTTCTCCTTCTTTCTCTTTCTCTCTCTCTTTCTCTCCCTCTCTCTGTCCCTGCGGGGGTGGGGGGGTAGGGGGAAAGGAACCTCTGAACTGGAGCTGGGTGATGGGAATCTGATGTCCAGAGGCCAACAAGCCATGTGCTGAAGACCAGATGGCTGGTGGGGAAGTGAGGCAACATGGATGATACTGGCATCGGATGGACTAATGCACGCAGGTGATCATGGCATCAGAGCCCTTCCCGGGTGTTCCCTGGCCTGCAAGGGGGTGGGGGGAAAGGAACCTCTGAACTGGTATTACCTCCTGCCTCCCCCTCTGGCATCTGCCAAGCCTCCTCCTTCCTGCTGAGTATGTGAGCACTTCTGGCGAGAAGGAAGCTCAGTGGGAGGAGGCTTGGTGGCTGCCAGAGGGGCAGCGAGTGCTTTGTGGCTCCTGAGGGGAGGGGTCAAACCTCACCCTCACAACATCTTCACTTGAGGGCATCGCTGGCAGCCACTCGGCCTCCTCAATGCATGGAGGCAGGATGCAACACTAGTTCAGAGGATCCTTTCCCCCCTCAAAAGCCAGGGAACACCTGGGAAGGGCTCTGATGCCACAATCTCCCGTACCCCTCCCTTCAGGAGCTACAAAGCACTTGCTGCCCCTCTGGCAGCCACCAAGCGTCCTCCCACCATGCTTCCTCCTCACCAGAAGAGCTCACACACCCAGCAGGAAGGAGGAGGCTTGGTGGCTGCCAGAGGGGGAGGCAGAAGACAACACTAGTTCAGAGGTTCCTTTCCCCATCCCACCCCCGCACAGGCCAGGGAACACCTGGGAAGGGCTCTGATGCCACTATCTCTTGCGTGCTACCCTCCCTCCCCATGTATATCAATTTTTATCCAAGTGCAGTTTTGAGTTTGAATGCAGGGTCATAAGATTTTTGTGGAATTTAATGGCTGAGAGTAATGGGGTATTTACATTTTTAAATTGTATAGAGATTATTGTATGGTCTGTTGTGTTTAATTTTATTTTTCTTTCAGTGGTGTTGTCCAGTTTTACTTGTGGAAGAGCACCTCATTTCGTTGCACCCGCTTGCGAGTATAATGACAAATAAATTCTTATGTCTTATGTCTTAATATTGTGGGAAAATTGCGGGGGGGGGGGACGGGACTGGAATATCTTTTTTTTCCTCAGCAGGGTATAATCATCACATAAAGATTATGGGTTCCAGGAAGATTTCTAAAAAGAACACCTATCAGTGCATGCATAAGAAATAGAAACAATCTTTTGGAGAACACCTAATTCTTCTGATTATAAAACAACAATCAAGGATTATTAATGCTACTTTTAAAAGGAATAAGGAGGAGAAGATAATGATGGAAAAGGAGGAAGAATGGAAGGATGAAGCTAGTTCTATCCAGCAAAGAAAACATGCATTGGAACTGAGGCTAATAAGACTATAAAAAGACTTCCTGGTTCAAATTAACTTGATTTCCATATACAATATAAATTCTTACACAGTGTCCTCAAAGCACTCCTTAGAGGGATGCTTGCTAAAGTCCATCATTGTATGGAAGACATAGATCTGAGAGAGCATATTCACAACAATGAGGTTTCCAGACTGATATTTTTTGTGAAGAAAAGGCAGAGGGTCACTGCTGCTGCATTTAGTCCTGTGAATCCTGCACATCGTTTGAGGTAAAATCACAATAACCAATACTGCAAATATCGTCACCTTTAACAACTGCATTTCTTTGTAAGCCAATTCTGTTTCATGAACTATAACTGTACTTGAAATAATAGCTCAGCTACTCCCCCAGGACCCAAATTTAATATTGCAATAATAATAAAGGGAGTGATAATGGCAGTAGAAAAGACAATAATTCCAGAATCATAGTCCTGGGAAGTCTTGAGCAAGAAAACATGTTTTGCCATCTTAGTAAAGATCACCTTTAGTGTTCTGTAATGCGGTTTCAAAACAAACAAATGTTTGTGATGATTGAGAACAAGTGAAGAATCCTAACTAATGAAAAATTCATAAATTCATTCATAAATAAATTCATTCATAGAAGGACAAAGAAAGAGTTATATCCCAAATGTTAAAACAAAAATAGCTGATTTTTTAAAATTTTATTTCATAAATTCATGATATTAATTCACAGAAGAGTTAGAATACAACCAAAGTTGAGTTTGGGCCTCCTTTTACCCCAAAACACATTTTGGAAGCATTCTCCACCCTTTTGGGAATAATGTGTATATATGGGAAAACCTGGAGAATTGTTAAAAACAGAAATGCTGCTCCCCCTAAATACAGTCTATTTGGGGGCATAAATCCAATGAAAGTTTACACCCCAAATCCTGAGACTGATTTAAATTAGATTATCCCTGAATAGATGTGAAACTGTTGTAGGACTCAAATGCAGTAGCCCATCCTATTGTTAGTAGTTCATTTTTATATTTCCTCTTTCAATTTCTTGAGAGCGTTCTTCCAAATAAAATAGGCAGTTGATTCCTCCTGCTCCTGCTGTTTTTGGTTTCTTTTCTATTTCTTATCTCATCTTGAAGCTTTTTTAACAGTTCACCTTCCCTACAAAATGGAATTTTAACGGAACAGCTAAACGATAAGGGAGAAGGAAAGCTCTATCTGGTATTTATCTTTTCAATCACCTAAACAACATGATTTGTTTCAAATTCGCAAAAAACAAATCGATACACAAAATGACACGCCAGTTACAGATAGATGGTTCTACAGCAGGGGAGTCAAACTCAAGCCCGGGGGCTGGATCCGGCCCACATGGGTGCTTAAATTTGGCCTACAGGCCTGCCCTGGAAACAGCAAAGGACCAATCTACAGTGCTTCTGTCATTGAAAATGGAGCTTGTGAGGGCCACACACAGCCCCCGAAGCTCCATTTTGATGGGCAGTGGGTTGCAGGAGGCCATCCCAGCCAAAAATGGAGCTTGTGGTGTCTGCATGTGCCCCCCCATCTCCATTTTCATTGGCAGAGGGTTGCAGGAGGCTGTCCCAGCAAAAAATATGAACTCAGGAGGCCATTTTTCCTGGTAGAGCACTCAGGCCATCACAGGTGCTGCTGACATGAGTGACATCATGATGGCCATGCCCACCCTCACCATGACCTCCCACCCTCCCAAGGTCAAACACAACCCTCAATGAAATCGAGTTTGACACCCCTGCTCTACAGCATCCATAAAGACAAACCTTGCTGCATTGTGGATGAGCAATATTTTCTGGCTAGTTTGTAAATGCACCCTTATGTAATTAACATTGCTGTAACTTGTCCAGGTGATTTACTTATAAGTGGCCATGAGCACTTCTACAAGCTACAGCTGCCATTGGGCACCAGCAAAATCGGGGTTCTTTTCATCATAATTTCAGTCTGCTGTTCAGAAGCAGGTGCCATGAGTCCAGGAAAACCCACCCAACCCAAATTGCCAACTTTCTTTTTTACCAGTAGAAAGAATAATGATATTGATGGCAAACGCCAATATAGAAAACTAACTGAATAATGCAAGGCTGTCTTGCTTGAGAGGCACCACAATGTGTACCCTAAAGCAGAAATAATCTGCTGCCTAGAGCCCCCAGATTCATCTGGCCAAACAATGGAATCCATAACATATCAATTCTATTAAATACTTAAGTATAACAATTGCAGATATGTTGGAGTGAAAATTTAATCCACAAGTATTAAGACTTTGACATTGGGAATTCACACCCCAAATGAAGTCTATGGGAATTCTCAGTCATTCAGGTCATATTTGTCCCAAAGATGCTTTTTCAAGAGGCAATGGGACTTTCTGGTTTTCCTTTGAAGACAGCTCTGAAGCTCAGAGCTCAGAGGTAAAGAAGCTTCTTGGATGAGAAGGAAAACTTATTCAAAGAAAAACCCTATAGAATAGAATAGAATAGAATAGAATAGAATAGAATAGAATAGAATAGAATAGAATACTTTATTGGCCAAGTGTGACACAAGGAATTTGTCTTGGTGTAAATACTCTCAGTATACATAAAATAAAAAATACATTCATCAGGAGTCGAGAATCATAAGGTACGACACTTAAAGATAGTCATACGGTACAATAAGCAATCAATCATACTAGGAAACAAGCGACAAAGTTACAGTCATATAGTAAGTGGGAGGGGATGGATGATAAGAAGTGATAACAAGATTTAACAGTAATAGTAGTACAGACTTTGTAATAGTTGAACAGGGTTGAGGGAATTATTTGTTGAGCAGAGTAATGGCTTTTGGAGAAAAAACTGTTCTTGTGTCTAGTTGTTCTGGTGTGCAATGCTCTATAACGTCATTTTGAGGAAAGGAGTTGAAACAGTTTATGTCTGGGATGTGAGGGGTCTGTAAATATTTTCATAGCCCTCTTTTTGACTCGTGCAGGATACAGGTCCTCGATTGAAGACAGGTTGGTAGTAATTATTTTTTCTGCAGTCCTAATTACTCTCTGAAGTCTGTGTCTGTCCTGTTGGGTTGCAGAACCAAATCAGACAGTTATAGAGGTGCAGATGACAGACTCAATCATTCCTCTGTAGAACTGTATCAGCAGCTCCTTGGGCAATTTGAGCTTTTTGAGTTGGCACAGAAAGAACATTCTTTGTTGTGCTTTTTTGATGATGTTTTTGATGTTAGGTGTCCATTTTAGGTCATGTGATATAGTAGAACCTTGACGGTCTCTACTCTCTACTATAGTAGAATCTTGAAGGTCTCTGCTGTTGATACCATGTTGTCTAGTATTGTAAGAGATGGTAGTACGGGAGGGTTTCTTCTAAAGTCTACCACCATTTCTACAGTTTTGAGTGTGTTCAGTTCCAGATTGTCCAGAGTGTATGTACAGAAAGGACAAAATTTCATGAGGGATGCCTTGTCCCGGTTGCCCCAATATCAATCAACATGAGATATTATTATTCAACCCCTAATTGTTGATAACTCATTTAAAAATGTTGGTCAAGTGACTTGTTTAAAGGAAACAACCTATGACACAATACGAAATGCTACTACACAAGATGCTTGGCTGAAAAACAATTCCCATTTGTGTTCATTTAAAGATGGCATAGCTTGGAGCGGGAATAAACTGTACGTGCCAGCCAAGTGTAGAGATGAAATACTTGCAAATTGTCATGATGTAGAGCAGGCAGGACATTTTGGATTTTTAAAGACATTACATCTAACCCACTGTCAGTTTTAGTGTCCCAAAATGAGGGTTGATGTCGAACAGTATGTAAAGACATGCCATGTATGTGCAACAACTAAGCCTAGAGTAGGTAAACCAATGGGACTATTGCAGACAGTATCAGAGCCAACATGTCCATGGCAAGATATAGTCATGGATTTTATTGTTGAATTGCCAAACAGCAAGGGTTACATGGTAATATGGACCATAATTGACTTATTTTCAAAATAGGCGCATTTTGTCCCCTGTAAAGGCCTACCATCAGTAGAACAATTGGCAGATATACTTGTGACACAAGTGTATAGATTACATGGAGCACCCAGAAGAATAATATCCAACAGGGGGGGTGCAGTTCAGGGCGTGATGATGGAGGGCATTTCTCGTTTTGATGGGGTCTTCTCAGGGACTCAGCTCGGCATATCAGCTGAGTACAAATGGAGCTTCAGAAAGAGCAAGTGCAATAGTTGAATGATATTTAAGATCATATATCTCATATCAACAAAGAAAATGGGTAGATTTATTACCATTCATGGAAATTGCTTACATCAATGCCCTGCATAGCAGTACCGAGTATATCTGAGTATGGAATTCGACCCAAGTTCAGAATTCATTTGTCAAGAGGAAGATCCACCTGGTGTTAAAGAATGGGCAGAAAACTACAAGAATGTTGGAATAACATACAAAAAGCATTTTAAAAAGCTTCCAGAGAATATAAACTTCAAACAAACAAAAAATGGAAGGATATTAAACCCTTCCAGATGGAAGATAAAGTGTATCTTTCTACCAAATATATCAAATTAAAATTGAACAGCTGAAAACTGGGTCCAAAATATTTAGGCCCTTTTGATATAGTAAGAGTAATTAACCCCATGACAGTTAAACTCAAATTACCATCAAGGCTAGGGTGGATTCATCCTGTTTTTCATACAAATTTACTTAAAACAAGTATCCCTAGAAACGACGAGATACCTATGAAACCAGTACATAGAGAACCAGAACAATTTGAAATAGATAGAATACTAGATTCTAGAATATGAAGACATACTATTCAATACCTCATACGATGGAAAGGGTATCCCGAATCAGAGGCATCCTGGGTGAATGAATTGAATATGTATGCAGATAGACTGGAAAAAATTCCACAGCCGACATCCCAATAAGCCAGGGGCCGATGTATAACCCCTATACACCATTATCCCTTCTGTCTAATGTGTTCTTGTATTCTAGGCAGAATCTTGGTAGAGGGGGACCGCCCTGTAATGACTCCAATAAAGAACGGACTGGAGCCGAAACAGCCAGGATGTGATACGACCATATTCTTTCACTTGCCTAGTGTTACCACGTGGACACTATAATGAATATTCGTCAAATAACTAACATCGGCTTCCTGACAAGGAGTGGTGTAATAATAATGATTCATGGGTGGATGTCAAGGGGGTGATGTTGTAATAATGATAAGAAATAAATGAGGGTACATGGGCTCATCGAGCAGGGGAAAGGTGCAGTTACCATGTTTCTTTAAGTTAAGGATGCTGGATGTTAGGCAGTGAAGCCAGACGGAAGGTGGTTATAATAATTATACTATTATCCAAAGTATAACATGTATAAATATAGTTCTGGATTTTGTTGCAACCCAGAGCTGACTTTAAACATAATTTGATCACTGTTACCTGTCGTTGGTGGTGTGGAAGATGAATAAAAAACTTCACTAAAGCTAAAGGAATGAGTTGATATCTTATCATTCGCCCCCTCAATCTCAGATGAACAGCTGACACAGAGTCTAGTTACCTTTTGAAAAAGCACCTTTGGGACCCTAAATGAAGATGAAACATTGTTTTCTAAAGTACTTATGGTTAAATTAATAGATTTTACATATAAATATTGGTGTCTCCCGGGATATTGGAATGGATTGGTTCTCACACAACAAGTCAATATCTGAGACAAATATTAAAAATATACATGATAAATTACAAAAGTATTTTTTATTCCACAGAGGATAATTAGGAGCTTGTTGATGCATGGAGATAAAAAAAATATGGTGATATGAAACTATTGATGAATGTCTTTATTGAATAATTTCCACAAACTGTTTATCATGATTTTGGTTGAAAGATTGAACATCAGTTATAGGGTTTTATTCATGAATATCATTTAGTGTCCTTTGAAAAAAATTGAAAAAATTACTGGTCAACACAAATTACTATTATTATTTAGTGTATGATCAGAACAGAAGAGAAATAAACATATATACACAGCCCACTTGTATAAAATCTCTATGGGTATATGACAGTGGCCTCAAAACTGGATGTCCAATTCAACTATCCAGGTGATCGCTTCTGGTTTGCTTTATGTAGATCTTCTAGGGAACCAGAAGTGCAATCTTGGGCAATATTGCACTATATTTTTAAAGGGTCAACACAACTGAAGTAAATGGTATGGCAATGGCAATATTTTATTTTACTCATCAATTGAAATTAAACCTGAAGATTTGAAAATCTAGTTATATAGAACTAGAAGATTAAATTATACTCTTTTCTTACAGACAATCTGAAATAATGATATTTACAATTTTATGTTTTGTTCTGGGTTTGTCTTCTTAGCTGTTACAGTTTTATGGTTTTCTGTGGGTTTGTCTTCTTAGCTGTTCTTTGTTGTTCAGGTCAGACCTCAGCACAATGATGTAACATTTAGAGGAAAAAATGCAAACCAGTAACCCAACACTAGAAGTAATAATGGAGAAGATCGCCATAGCAACCATGTATTTTCTTTTGGTGCTCAGTTATGTTGGAACAAAAGACAACCAAACACTGCAAAAGACCAACATGCTGAAAGTAATAAACTTGGCTTCATTGAAAACACCAGGCAATTTTCTTGCTAGGAACACCACTGTAAATCTAATAAAGACAAGGAAGCCCATGTAGTCAAGACACAGTATAACATAAAGACAGAGCTTTCATTACATTGCAGAAATATTTCTTCTGAACTCATGTCAGCATCTGGGAATGGGGGAGAGGTTATCAGCCATATAGTGCAAATAATTTCTTGAATTAAGCTGCAGCCCCACACAATGGACATGGCCAATCTTTTCCCCACCCACCTGGTCATCTTAGACCCAGGTTTAGTGACCATGAAAGCCAGAACTACAATGATGGTTTTGGCCAATATGCAAGAAATGGCCACAGAGAAGATGATCCCAAAGGCAGTTTGATGAAGGAGACATGTCACTTCGCCAGGTTTTCCAAGGAATAATAATGAACAAAGAAAAGACAAGAAGAGAGCAATAAGGAGTGTGTAGGTAAGATTCCGGTTGTTGGCTTTGACTATGGGAGTGTCCTGATGCTTAATAAAATCCAAAGAATTCCAGCTGTGGTCAAAGAAAAGAAAAGAGCAGAACTGGCCAAAATTATTCCCAAAGTTTCTTCATACATCAAAAATGTTGCAATCTTTGGAAGACACAAATCATGGTTCACATTTGCATATTGATCTTCTGGACACTGAAAACAATCACCCATATCTACAAAATAAATTAAAAATGTACAAATTGCACTGAAAGAATAAAAACTTAGCACCTTGTATTAAGGACAAAAACCTGTTGTATAACACATAAAAACCAGTAGACTTTCTATTTGAAAAACCTTTGCTCCAAAATACATTATTTGGTATCGCTTTTGAAATTCATTCAATAAACTAAATGCTGATCAATTTGCTGCCTCTTACTCTTTCCATTTGCTGACTGAACTTACAGTATTAAACTAGACTTCTTTTTGTTGTTTTGACTCACAGTTTTATTTAAGTATATTTATTTACAAGAGCATATGCAAGAACTCAGCATCTTGGTTGGAAATCTTCCCAGGTGGACATTGTAGACAATTGTAATAGTAAAATGGTTTGTCTTCTGTCTTGCTCCTAGTGTAATCTGAATGGCACTTACTATTACACAAAGATAGAGGTTGGATCTGTTCAAGAAAAAAAGGAGAATATGTTTTTCCTTTTAAAAAATTGTACTTAGTGATAATACAGTACTGAGCAGAGCCATAATATTCTCCTTTTCTGCCTTCACCTCGGTGGTTAACTTCTGTGTTAGTTTCTTCAGTAGAGAGCAGGATTATTTCATTTGAAGAAAGTGCTCAACTATACAACCTTCAGTACTAAGCAAAATTAAATAAGAACTAAAAGGTAGGTAGGTTATTTTCAAAAGCAAGACAGACCACTGTTATCTCTACAAAATTCAAAATATTTGCAATATCCTGGGCACAACCTTCTTTTTTCACATCTGGATGGCTCCTGCTGAATCAGGAAACACACTGTTTTATTTCAATATGACAAGAAACATCAATTCTACTTCTTTTTTTTTGTAAATTTTATTGGTTTTTAAAAACAAACATAAACAAACAAAACATAAAAACATCAAACTTTCTTCCACAGATATACAAACAGTGTGCCGGTTGGTTTACAAATCATTTTGTGCATCCATTTCGTAGTCTTCAATTACAGTTACATTACATAAAACCTCATATTATCGATCAAAAATTAAATACCCTAATATTATTATTAATCAATCATTTGACTATAGATTCATTCCTTCATATTTTATTAGATATCCATAATTTACTTAGTTTATTTTATAACAATTCATATTATCCTCCCAAATCTGTCCTAAAAACATTTTGTAGGTATAATAAAAAAGAAGTACATCTTTATATATTTATTATTTTCTAAAAATCTACATATTTCATTACTGTATTTTATTATCTAACCATTGATAGAAAAGTTCCCAAATTTTATAAAATTGTTTATCCTCTTGTTCTCTAATTTCAAATGTCAATCTACTCATTTCAGCACATTCCAATATTTTGTTAATAATTTCCTCCTGTGATGGTACTTTCTCATTTTTCCAGTTTTTGGCAAATACAATCCTAGCCGCTGTTAATACATTTACAATCAGCTATTTCAAATCTTTGCTATATGTTTCAGGTAAAATTCCCAATAAAAATATCTCTGGTTTCAAATCTATATGTTTTTTTGTCATTTTTTCCAACCACATGTGGATTTTAGTCCAGTATTTTTTAGCGTCTGCACAAGTCCACCACATATGGTAATGTTATGTCTCCTCCTGGAAATTCAAACGAACAAACTCAAAGCAGCCATTTCACAATCAAATCAAACTGAAGGAAAATAACAAGATAATGGCTGGCAAAAAACTGTTAGGACTCCCATTCAAAATTCAAACAAACAGAGATCTCTTTGCAGTAACATCCTCATTCAAAATAGACATTTTGTTTCTGGCAAAAGGCACCAGCTCAGCTGTGTCCTTTTATACCCATTAAGGCAACGTGCTAATTAACTGGCTTGCCCTTCAGATTAACGTTTCCTGGTTCTGACATCAATCCACGATTTAACAGTCATCAGATTCAAACTCCTAACAGGTCCCGATCCTTCCAATCACAACACTATCCCCCACCGCAGGGCCCTTCCCCCGAGTCTGATGATTAACAGCGATGTTTCGTTGACAACCCCACTCTGTCTCCCACAGCCAATGGAGCGTCGCTCGTTCCAATTGTCTCAGGTGGTCTACACATTGGAGACTTGGAAAAGAAATACCGTTCTGCGACCAAGCCACCAACGGATTGTGCAACCGCAACCAGGACATTCCGAGCACCAAAGGGAGATGAAGGTTCGAGGTGATGTAAAACTTATTGCCTCCTCATGATCCCCAATGATCATATGCACTGGCTGGGTGGCGAAACGAATGGGCCCAGACTTGAGCTCACGCCCATCCACGGTTTCCACCTTAATGGGTGGATGTACAGCAACCAATGTGATCCCATAGTGCGTAGCAAAAGCTCGGTCCATAAAGCTGGTTGTAGCCCCTGAGTCCACCAACGCAACAGCAGGAATTCCCTCCTTCTGTGACTGTAGAAAAATTCGAGTGTCCAAAAGTAAATGCTGAGGAGGGCCAGGATTTACTTCAGCAATTTGAGGTGGGGATGTGAAATGTGTCCGACCTAGGGTTTCCTTGAGATCAGGTCTACCCTGTTTTCCTGACGAGACAAGAGTGGTTTCAGGTACGGATCTGCGGGTCCCTCTCCGTTTGCAGGTCCCGATCCTTCCAATCACAACATGGTAATATGAGCCAGGTACTTGATGACATCTCCAACATTTTTCAGATTTGTTCTTGAACATTCTTGCTATTCTTATTGGAGGAAAATGCCACCTGTAAAACATCTTATACACATTTTCTTTATATGCTGTTGACATTGTCATTTTATAATTTTGAGACCACAAGTTTTGCCATTTCTCTAAATCCCATGTCCAAAGTTCTTCCCCCAAGCAATCATAGTTTCTTTAACTTGTTCTTCTTCTACTTTAATTTCTAATAAATATCCATACAGTTTTTTAATCACCTTTTCATCAGTACCTGTCAAAATCTTATCTAGATCAGTCAATTTATCATAAAACCTTCTGTTTTAAAATCTTTATCATACCTTGAATGTATTTGCGCATATGAGAACCAATTCATCCTTATAACTTGTTCCTCTAGTTTTTGCATAGATTTAAGTTCACCCTTTTCATTCAATATTTCCCCATATCTGTTTGTTCCTTTTTATATATTATGGGATAAGAAAATGCTTCAATAGTCGATAACCAGACTGTAATCTTCAAATAACATTGTCTTTTAATCTTCTCCCAATTTAACCACAAAGACTCCCGTATATAATGTCTTCTAAAATACCTCTATATTTTAGTTCCCTTGTACCATAAAAAAGCTTCTTAAATACTCTGATCTCTCCATTCACAAATATAACCTAGAAGGCATCCAAGAACAGAAACACAGTGTAACATTCCCCAGATTAGTTGGAGAATATTTAGTAATCTTGGAGTGTTTGAAATATTTTGCATCTGAATCTAGTTTCTGTGGTGGACTTTGAAACTAAGATAACTTGAGGAATGAGAGAAAGCTATTTGTCTACAAGCTAAAATGAAACCAACCAGGGGGTGGGATTCTACCAGTTCAGGCTGGTCTATAGAACTGGTTGTTATGATTATGGCCAATTTGGAGAACTGGCAAATTGCGCCTCTGACTGACCCCATCCCTTCCCTCCCTGCCCCTCCCACTCACTCTTTTTTACACCACCTGGTGAGCCTTGCTTTTCTCACTTGCCCAGCTGCTTCCCATGTGACTTGAGTAGGTAAGGCCAATGGTGGGCTTCATATTGCCTCCTCATTGCCTCCCCAGATGGCCTCATATTGCTCCCCAATGCCTCGTATTGGGTGGGGGCTAAGCAAACCCCCTTCTCTTGGCCAAAGCAGTGCAGGGTTCAGAGCAAATTTTCTCCTAAATAAGGGGAGCTGATCCCAAACCTGCGCAAACCACAGCCAAGAAAATGTCCATTCAAATCAGCACCACCTCACTCTCTGGAGGTGGGGGCAGAGAAAGAGAATGAATGGGAGAAAAGAAAACTTGGGGACAAGGAAAGGAGATCAAGAGGAAACGGGGGGAGCGGGTCTTTATACCTTCCTCCCAGGCTAACCACAAAAAGCTTCTGATTGCACTCTCTTGCTTTCTCATTCTTTCTCTTTCTTTCTCTCTCCTCCGGTTTGTCTTTTTCTTGTCTT
This sequence comes from Pseudonaja textilis, assembly GCF_049901715.1. Lineage (NCBI taxonomy): Eukaryota > Metazoa > Chordata > Lepidosauria > Squamata > Elapidae > Pseudonaja > Pseudonaja textilis. The sequence continues at coordinate 111,030,375 of NC_142008.1, forward strand.
TCCAACCACAGAAGCCCCCCAGGCAGGCAGAAGGGGCATGAAACAAAAGAGAGATCCAAGAAATGGGGAAGGGGGAGGAGAAGTAAGGAGCAAACTCACCCCAAATACCATGTCCAAACAACTTGCCCTTGGGACAGGATGAGAAACCAAGCGCCTTGCTCTCAGACAATTAGGGCAAGTGAGTGAAGAGCGATCTTTGCATCTTGGATGCACTAGCTGTGGCTGCAAAGAAGGACCCTCATGATCACCTTTCTCTCTGCCACAGGGATTTACAATGCATAGTAATGTAAACAAGTCCCCTGCTCCCCGCCCCTTCCAACTCCCCACAAGTCCACCTCCTCCCCACGGCTGCTCCAGAGAAAGATGCTTGCTTGTGCAAAAGAGGCACTGACCAAGTGCCCCACCAGCACAGTACCCCAGTCAGTCAATCACCGGGGTTTCCTGGGAGGCCAGCGATGCTACCGATTGCTTGGAAAGTACTTCTGGGATGGCCCAACTGCTAAAAACAAAAATGAGGTGAGGAGTGGGGGCTGGTGGGAAGCATGCATTTGTGTGTGTGTGTGTGGTTTTGTTTCAAGTGGCTCTCCTAACTTTAGAAGGAGAGTGGAAAGGAGGAAGGAAGGGATAGAAAGAGAAAAAGAGAAAGAAAAAGAGAGAGAAAGAGAGAGAGAGGGAGAGAGAGAGAAGAGAGAAGGAAGAAAGAGAGGGAGAGAGAAAAGAAAGAAAAGAAAGAGAAAAGGAAAAGAAAGAAATAGGGACAGAGAAAGGAAGAAAATGGATAGACAAAGAAAGAAGGAGGGATGGAAGGAGGGGACAGAAAAAAAGAGAGAAAGAAAGAAAGAAAGAAAGAAAGAAAGAAAGAAAGAAAGAAAGAAAGAAAGAAAGAAAGAAAGAAAGAGAGGAAGGGAGGAAGGAGAAAGTGAATGAGATATATGAATGGATGGATACATGGAGGGAGGGAGAGAGATAAAAAAAGGAGAGGAAGTAAGGACACAAACCTTGGCTTCAGAAGACTCTTTGAAACAGCACATCAATCTCGGGCTAAAAGGGGTCTCAGAGGTCATCTTTTAGTCCAAACCCACTGCTCCAGCATGAGATCCTTACAAAATAATAGAATAGCAAGGTTAGAAGGGTCTCTCTCTCTCTCTCTCTCTCTCTCTCTCTCTCTCTCTCTCTCTCTCTCTCTTTGTGTGTGTGTATGCATGGCTGTCAAAACTCCAAAAACAGGTCAAGCAGCTTTGTGGAGATCAGTCATAAATTAGAACACTTGCTAAGCAACTGGCCATTAAGTGAGGACCACATAGATTTGGTTTGCCAGTCACATGGCCACCTAACCATGTCCAGCCAGTCACATAACCATCAAGCCAGAACCATCAACTAAGCCACGCCCACAGAACTGGTCAGTAAAAAATTTGAATCCCACCACTGGAACCAACCATACCTGGTTAAATCTCCTTGGCCATACAATATCATCCTCATCAATGGTGAACAATGCTTCCTGGGAATCTTTGATTTCCAGACCTCCAACTCTGGCTCTCAGATATGATAGATTGGGGGATGTGATCCAATTCATAATATCAAATCCAGTCTCCAATTCTCCATTTTGGCTGAAAGAAACTTTTTGTCCAGCACTATTGTTGAATGAAACCTCTCTCATAAATCAGTTTGGCTGCAATAGAAAAGAAGAAAGAAAGAAATGGGGTATCAAAGTGAAAACATTCATTCCCTCCTTCAATAATATTTTCTTCAAAGTTTAAGGAAAAATAGTAGGCAATGCAATAACCGTATACACTCTGGTAAACCAGCATTAAAATAATGCATCGTTTAGAGCACAAATGCAAAATAAAGCAACTACAATGTAACACAGATGCAAATACTCAAAAGAATAAAATAGAAAATAAAAGAAAGATAACTTTTACATTTCCCTTGGAAGAATCAATTTAATTGAAGGTTTAGGTTGTAGATATTGTGAGTAGTCAATAACAGGTTTTCTAAGGGGTCTACCTTCCATGACTTTTGATTCAGATATTTCCATTTGACTTCATGCCCTCTAGCTCTGTATTTCATCATTGATGAATGAAAGTCATGCAAAGCATGTGCCACTACATGGATGGCATTGTAGATGCTGTAGCTATGGCCAGTTATGTCCATTTCAAACACATGTAGAAAGTGCTTCCAGTTTCTCCTTTCCCATGCAGAAAACCTCATTTTTATCTTCATTCATAACTGAGATGGAGAAGGAACATTCAAAGGCACTTTCCCAGAAGAGCTTGATTAAAGTATCTTCTTTTTCCAAGATAGGATTCTTTAACTGAACAAATTACTGGAATCCAACAAATTACTGGTGAGGGCTGGTGGGAAGCATGCATTTGTGTGTGTGTGTGTGTGTGGTTTTGTTTCAAGTGGCTCTCCTAACTTTAGAAGGAGAGTGGAAAGGAGGAAGGGAAGGGATAGAAAGAGAAAAAAGAGAAAGAAAAAGAGAGAGAAAGAGAGAGAGGGAGAGAGAGAGAGAAAGAGAGAAGGAAGAAAGAGAGGGAGAGAGAAAAGAAAGAAAAGAAAGAGAAAAGGAAAAGAAAGAAATAGGGACAGAGAAAGGAAGAAAATGGATAGACAAAGAAAGAAGGAGGGATGGAAGGAGGGGACAGAAAAAAAAGAGAAAGAAAGAAAGAAAGAAAGAAAGAAAGAAAGAAAGAAAGAAAGAAAGAAAGAAAGAAAGAAAGAAAGAAAGAAAGAAAGTAAGTGTGAATTGCAAAAGATAGAGCACCATGGAGGAAGACTAAGTCACTATTCCTTAGTAAGGGAAGTGAGGTGAACTCCATGTCAGCGTTTATAACCCAGATTTTACCCTTTCTCCATAATGGGGCATCTTCAATTTTCAAATTAGTAGAAAGAAGTCTGAGAATTATCATTCTGGAATTTTCACAGTGAACTAATACTACATTAACTATGCTTTTCATAACCACCAGGTACATTTAAAGTCCCATTTCCACCAATTCAGCAATTCTATTTGAATAATCAATGACTGGAAATATTTCAAAGTAGGCTGAGCAGATCTACTTCTTGGCTGACACAGGAACCACATTTTGTACAAACTTCTCACTACTGTCAAGTTTTGAGGACAAGATCCAATCCATCTCCATCCAAAATGCAGAAGTAAGAAAACAATTCCCTCATATTGACCATGTACATTTGGCAACATTTGTTGCTGTATGGCAGCCTCTTTTTTGGTATAATTTTCAGTAGTGGAACCAAAGATCAACTTTAAAAAGAAAAAGACAGGCCAGTAGGCAACAGGACACTGATCCTCTTCTTCCTTTTTTGAAATGCAGGATGAAATTCACCCATTTAAACTACTGGAACATATATATTAATGTTCAACATATATTTCATATTTTGACTAGAGGTATATATTTCACATCCATACTCAGAATATCGTAGGTGGGGATTCTCAAGTCATGATTCTCATGTTTCCATTAAAAAATCTGATGAAAAACACATTGTCTTCCACTTAAAGCTTATATTTCATGAAAATGAGACATTAAGAGCATTATATTACTAAAGCAATGCTTGTAACATTTAGCTGCTTAGTTTTTGATTTTTGCCTTGCAACAATAACAACAATGCAAGAATTTTCCCTCCTACATTATATTAGATTGATATAAAATTCCATTACAATTAATCAATATTTTCCATCTCTATTGCTCCAGTTACTGACATTTTCCTCAATTAATCCTGTCTCTTTCTTCTCTTTCAATACCATTAAGGGAAACCAGAAATTGTAAATTGATAGTTACCCCACTAAACTACACTTCTGTTTTTATATTTCTGATAATACCGTATATTTTAAACATTGTTTCTCTTAAACATGGCTTTAATTGACGGTTAATCCTAGGGGAGGCACCCTCCTTAATCCTTTAGATCTTTCAAACAATAAAATATAAGAAGAGTTACAGCCACAAGCCTGGGGACATTAGGCTACCACAACTGAATTTATTTGTACGATCCAGATATTCTTAGTTTTCTTAAGAATAATCTCTTTATTTCAAAAAGAACCCCTTACCTTCCATATCATGATTTCTCCCATTTAAAAAAGGGAGCAGTGAATTGATGATTATCTCTGCTCTGAGTTCCACCAAACTTTATACCTGTGGCATCTTGTAGAGACACAGGATGGTAGCTATATGTACACACATATGTAGGTCCTCCAAGGACAGCTATTGGTCTGTGCTGTGTATCACAATTATAGTTAGGATGGAACTGCCCCTTTCTAGAGAAAAGCTCCATTGAGGCCTGATATGTCCAACTTGTCATGAAGTAAGTATTATAGATCTGGAAACCGAGGGTGTGATTGGGTAAAATATTAGGATTTCTGTTGATCTCTGTGATGATAAATTCTAAGGTCAAGGTTTGCTAGTAGATTGGAGTTATGAACCTGGAAATGGAAATACATATTTTGTCACCATACAAGCGTAATATCCTTTTGCAGATGAGTGTGGTAAAATAGCACTGCAAGTATTTTGTTTTTAATGAGCAGTGCCACAAGTGAAGTTTTCATAGCGTTTGAACAATATTGGTTATGAAAATGATTTTTATCCAACAGTCACTCATCCTACCAGGTAATCATTTCACAAATTAAATTTGCTTATTGTTGGCTTTCAAAAGGGTACCATTGCATTTTGGAGGAGAAGAGTACCCCATTTTCTTTCAAGGCTCCAAATCCCATTCACTCTTGATTGCAACTTTGGAGTTCAAAGTCCAAAATATTGATGTTTTATTATTAGTTTTGATGGCTATGTAACAAATAGGTAAACATAATATGGTATAGCTTATGGAATATGGTAAATGCACAGTTTTAACAATCTAGATTCATCTTGAAATAACCCGTGTTTTTTAAAATATGGAGTGGCAGTTGAATTATCTAACATATTAGTACCTATTAACTGATGTCCCCCCAAAAGAAGCATAATTTCTTCCATGATGTTAGAGAAGACATTTCATTTAATCTGAGCATGAAAGAAGGCAATATTTAAGATTCTACTTTAAAATTGGTTGTTATCATTCATGCTTTCTGGTCTTTTTTCAATCTCTATGGCTTCTCTGATGATTCTGTGGCTGGGGTTTTCTATAGTGGCTAGGGTTTTGGTGCCATTGAAGTTGATGCTATGACCTGTGGCTTCCATGTGTTGGACTAGTAAGGAAGTGTGTTCCAGCTTTTTGACTGCATTTTTGTGTTCATCCAGGCGGGAACTTATTCTTCTATTGGTCTGTCCAATGTATGCGGCCGGGCATGATGCACAGGGAACTTCGTATATGCAGTGGTTTTCCAGGTCAATTTTATCTTTGGGGTTTCTAAGGATGGCTGCTATTTTTCTGTCTGTTTTGAAGGCAGTCTTGATGTGATGCCTGTGTAGTATCTTACTGATTTTGTCTGTAGTACCTCTTATGTAGGGCAGGACAGCTGTTGCATAGGTCTGTTCATCTTCTAGGTCTCTATTATGTCTCAGTGTGTTTTTGTGGATCAAGCCAGTGATTTTGCTTTTGTGGAAGCCGTTGGCTGTCAGTACTTTAGTCAGGGTGCCTAGTTCAGTCTTTATGTGTGTCTTGTCTGCCAGGCATTTGGTTCTGGTGATTAGTGTTTGGGCCACGGAGTTTATCTGTCCTGGGTGGTGGTGGGATTGGGTGTTGAGGTAGTGGTTAGTGTGTGTTTTCTTCTGGTATATGGTGTGTCTTAGTGTGCCATCTGGTTTTTTGTAGATTAGTACATCTAGGAATGGTAGCTGTTTGTTTGTTTCCGTTTCCATGGTGAACTTGATTTTGGGGCGTGTGCTGTTTAGGTGTGTTAGGAAATTGTTTAGGTATTCTTTTCCATGGGGCCAAATCACGAATGTGTCATCGATGTATCTTAATCATAGTTTGGGTTTGTGGGTGGCATTAGCCAGGGCTCTGGATTTGAATTCTTCCATGAACAGGTTTGCATAATCTACAAAAAAAATGGCACACTAGGACACACCATATAGCAGAAGAAAACACACACCAACCGCTACCTCACTTATTTAGATGACATTTTAATTTACTCAGACTCCCTGCAGGAACACTGGCAACATGTGCAGCTGGTGTTGCAATGTTTGTGTGATAACCACCTGTTTGCTAAGTGTGAGAAGTGTCAGTTTGCACAAACCATGATTGACTTCTTGGGTCATCGTATTTCACCTGCCGGGGTGGAAATGGACCTGGAAAAATACAATCGTTGCAGGTGTGGGAACCTCCACAGTGGATTAAGGATGTGCAATGACTGTTGGGGTTTGCAAACTACTACCGCACATTTATTCCCAACTTTGCTGCCTTGACTGCTCCCCTTTCTAATCTGCTGAAGAAGAGGGAGAAGTTCCATTGAGGTGCTGAGGAGCAGGCAGCTTTCGAGGCGTTAAAAGTCGCCTTTGCTTCCAAGCCTATCCTCAAACACCCTGATCCAGGCCAGCCATTTGTGATGGAAACAGATGCTTCTGATGTGACTGTTGGTGCGGTGCTCCTCCAGGCCTATGCTCCTGCAGGCATCTTGATCCCGTGCGCTTATTATTCCGGGAAGTTGTCACTCCAGAGTGCAACTATACTATTTGGGACAAGAAGCTATTGGCAGTTAAGGTCACTTTTGAGACATGGTGGCACCACCTGGAGGGGGCTCATAACCAAATTGAGGTTCAGACGGATCATCACAATTTGGAACACCTACATACAGCTCGGACATTGAACCAGCATCACATGAGACGGTCCTTATTCTTTGCTCGATTTGATTTCTGGGTGACCTTTGTTCTGAGTGGAGGGAATCAATGTGCTGATGCCCTATCTTGGAAGCCCCAGTATACCCGAAGGAAGGATAAAATCTTGCTCCGGACAATAATTCCATTGGAGCTGTTTGTGGCCACTGAGGAACCTGTGGATCTTCGAGTGAGTATTCAGGAGGTGCAGCATCAGGACCCATTTGTGGTAGTTCGATATCGAGAATTTGATGAAATGGGAGACAAGAGACTCCTTGGGCATATATTGGGGACCTGTTGTTCTGTGATTGCATTTATGAGCCTGGAGGTCCTCTTTGAGGCCTTATTTTATGTCAATGTCATGATAGTCCAGCAGCGGGACACTTTGGAGTGTTCAAAACACTGCACCTCATCTCTAGGACATTTTGGTGGCTGAAACTTAAACATGATGTGTCAGGATATGTGGCGTCCTTGTGGGATCTGTCACCAAGCCAAGTATGCTCCTGGTGTACCCCTTGGTCTTTTGCAGCCCTTGCCCACACCATGGGGAGCAGTTTCATTCGATTTCATCGTTGAGTTACCACCATCAAATGGTGCTAGAACCATTTTAGTGGTGGATATGTTGACTAAAATGGCCCACTTTATTCCATGTGCAGGTCTTCCATCGGCCAAGATAATGACTCAATTGTTTATCTCCCATGTTTTCTGATTGCATGGATTACCAGACCGCATGGTATCAGATCGGGGGATACAATTTATGGCATGCTTCTGGCAGACCCTACTCATGAAACTGCAGGTTCAGGTGTGTCTGTTGTCTGCTCATCACCCCAAAACTGATGGGGGGACAGATAGAGTGAATGCTATTTTGGAGCAGTACCTCTGCTGTTTCAGCAATACTCAATAAGACAATTGGGTGGAAGTGCTCCCAGTGGCAGAATTCGCTTATAACAATGTTCAACATGCATCCACCTGTGTGTCCCCTTTCTTTGCTAACTATGGGTTTCATCCATGACTTTTCCCTTTAGCCCCATCTGATTCTCCAGTTCCGGCAGTGGATATGTTCTTGCAGAAGTTAGAAGTCATGCACCACATGGTCCACGATCAACTAGAGAGAGCCAAGGAGGATTATAAATGGTTTGCAGACAGACATCATCACGATGTTCCGCCTTTAGTGGTCGGCGATTGGGTCTGGCTCTCTACTCGATATTTCCCAATGACACCACCATTGAAAAAGTTCTATCACCATTACTTGGGACCTTTTCCAGTCGAGACAGTGATCATTCCTGTGGCTTATCATCTCTCCCTGCCATGGACCATGTGTATCCATCCATCTGTTTTTCATCATTCCCTGTTAGTCCCTGCTTCAGCTGCCAGTCTGCATAGATCGGCTCCATCTCAGCCAGCCCCAGCAGACCCTCTGGGAGAGAAGGAGTATGAAGAGGTTAGCATCTGAGATTCATGCCAGTTGCAAGGCCAATTTCAGTATTTGTTGGCATGGAAAGGTTATGGACCAGAGGACTTTGCCTGGGTTGATGCCGCTCATGTTCATGCTCCTCGTTTGGTCCAGGACTTTCATGCTTGGTTTCCTCAATGTCCTTGTCTGCCTCGTCCAGGGGGAGGGGGCCCTGTGGGGGGGGGATAGTGTCATGCCCCTGGTGGAGACTGACTCTGAGGAAGAGGAGATTATCATGATCCTCTTTGTGGCTTGCAGCTGGGAGCTATGTATATAAGTTTGTAACTGTGCAGTCAGGATTGCTGGAGTCAAAGTTTATTGTTTCCTTTGAAAGAGGTTTATCTTTGTTGGTGTTCTTCCCATGGACTCTTCCTGTATCTTCCTGGAATGTATGATTAATTATCTTGGCTTGCTTCAGAACTCTCATCAATGCAGTTTGTTTTGGTTTCCTTTTGTCTCATTTACTTTTGTGACTTTAAACTGTGCCTAATAAAACAGTGAAGTTTAAGTTGAAGGTATTACCGGACTTTAATGTATGTTTTGGGTTTGGGGTTATTTTGGGAGACTACAGGTCATCACATATAGCAACATTAATGTAACAAGAAGTTGCCTGCATACATAAATGGATTTTTTTTTAAATAAAAGTTTTTTATTTTTTTTAAACACAAACATAAACAAAACAAACCATGAAACATAAACCATCATCTTACATACAGTGTGTCAGTTGGTACAAATCACTTGTGCACAATCTCTGCAGTCTTTCCCTTCCAATTTGCATTAATCCTTATATCATAAATCCACTATATATATTTATATTATTACTATTATTAATTACTTACTGGACTTTACTGATATTACATCATTTCATGCGAGCAAATCACCATTTTTACTTAATCTACTTTATAATGTTCATTTCATCATCACCAATCTATTCTATAACAATATATCCTTACTTTACCTTTCCTCTGTAATTCTATTATACTTATATAATATTATAAAGTATTATAATATATTTCATAAATGAAAAAGCAAAGCAGAAACAAATATCAATAAGTACAGCAATGTAACAGAAAAATTAGTTAAATTTCTTTGTATTGGCTTATTTCTAATTTTGTTCATTATATCAACATGTTTATAATTATCACCCTTCTGTATTTAATTCATACATAGCAATGATCATTCTTCACCCTACTTCTACCTCTTATCTCTATCCATTTCTATCCATTGTAATTTTTTAATTTCATTTTCATCTATGGGGATCTCTTCATTTTTCCTCTGTTGTGGCAAACATAATTCTAGCTGCTCTTAACACGTGTAACATTAAATATATATATATTTTTATTTTTTTATTTGATTTGATTTGTCAATTGTTTACAAGATAATAAGTATAAGTGTATACATAGTTATGAATACATAAAATGGGTATGTCGGTTTGTGCTCCTTTCAAAATCCAAGAAAGAAATACTCAGACTCCATGGTTCAGAGCAAAGTTCTTCTTTTACTGGACGATGAAAAGGAAGCTACAAATGGAATTCCGGAAGTGAGAATTTGGCGCGCAGATCACACATACAAAAGAAATGGAATTGTTCCCACCCCCAAAGTCCAGAAGTCTCTGCCAATTAAAAGTTCCAATATGATCATGTGAGCATCTTCAGGTAGTGATGAGGCCTCTGTCCGTTGACCTTGACATATTTTGATAAGACCTCGCAGCTGCGCAAAAGGATAGAGGCTAGGAAAGAAATGGAAAATTGGAAAGAAGAAATCCCCCTTCTTCTGCCCACAGTAAAAGAATGCAAAACACCTCCAGCTCTCTTCCCCCCACAATTACCCCTCCCCCGTTGCTAATGACAGCCGAAAGAAGTAAGCCTAGTAGTAGAGATACTAAGGAGAAATAAAGGATAATAGTTGGGGTACCGAAGAGATCTTGAGGCTGACATTCGGACCCCCTAGAAAAAGGACATTAGTCCCTGTAAGAGAGAATAAAAGATATGTTAAGCATTGCATACATTCTTATGGTTTATCAGGATACTTTGTATAAAATTTCTTTAGCAGGTCAGGAGCCCTAACGTCTTTTTTCGTTCACCCACTCAGCATGAGAGGGGGGGAAATGTTTCCAGGCTACAAGATATTGTAGGCGACCCCTCCTTTTTCGAGAGTCTAAAATCTCTTTAACTTCAAAATGTTGTTCACCCTCAATCAACAATGGGACGGGGGATCAGTCTGGGTCGGTCTCAATGTACAGGTGTGTTCGGGTTTTAGCAGGCTGACATGGAAAACAGGATGAATGCGACGAAGAGTCTTTGGTAGCGTCAATTGAACTGTCACGGGATTCACAATTCGCTCAATAGGAAAGGCCCCACATACTTAGGGCCTAACTTCTTTGATCTCTGAGTGGTTTGCAGATACTTGGTTGAGAGGAATACTTTGTCGCCTACTTGATACGACTGTTGTGGGGCTCTTTTCTTGTCTGCAAACTTCTTATGGGATTGATGCGCTCATCGTCCAGAGCTTTGCGAGCGACTGGCCAATTGAGTTGTAGTTGAGATATCCAGTCATCCAATGACTGGATATTGGGTTTCTCGCGAGGAAGTTCAGGTATGGGTACAAAATCTTGTCCCGTGGCCACTTTGAACGGGTAAAACCAGTGCTGCTGTGAACGGAGTTGTTATACGCTACTTGGCAAAAGGTAGCAGGTCCACCCAGTTGTCTTGCTGATAATTTATGTAACATCGGAGATATTGCTCTAGCACCCCGTTAGTCCTCTCGCAGGCCCCATTAGTTTGGGGGTGGTGGGGCGAGCTTAACCCTTGGGTGGAGCCTATCAACTTCAAAAATTCCCTCCAGAAGTTCGAGGTAAATTGAACTCCTCGATCTGATATTATACGTTCAGGAACACCATGCAGTCTGTAGACGTGTATAATGAACAGTTTGGCTAACGACTTCGCCGAGGAATCTTGGTGCAAGGTATGAAGTGTGCCTGTTTGGAAAACAAGTCGGTCACCACCCAGATCACCGTGTGCCCAGCACTCTCAGGTAAATCTACTATAAAGTCCATAGAGATTTCCTTCCAAGGGGCAGTTGGCCTGGCCACATTCTGCAACAGACCTGGCGGCTTACCGGGAGGTCTCTTGGCTGAGGCGCAAACTGGGCAGCTTGCTACATAAGTTTCAATGTCTTTTTTTCAAAGAGGGCCACCAGAACTGCCGTTTCACCAGGTGTAAGGTCTTCACGAAACCAAAGTTGACCCGCTGCCTTGGAATCATGAGTTTGTTGTAATACTTGGCTCCTCAGTGTCTTAGGTACATACAGCTTTCGCTCCCATCCAGGCTAACCCATCTCTAACAGTGCAGTTATTTGCATTTGCCTGGAACCATTCATCTGTTTTCAAAGCTTCTTTAAATTGTTCGATCAAATCATTGGACAGATCTGCCTCTTGTTTCTTCTTTTGCGCCTGGTGACCACTGGTGCTGCCAGCTGTGTGGTGGGCACAATCGGACTTATCACTTCTTTTCGAACACTGTTGTATTGTGGCATCCTAGATAAAGCATCCGCCATAAAATTCTTTCCTCCTGGGATGTACTTCAGAAAGAAATTGAATCGTTTGAAGTACTGGGCCCACCTAACTTGCTTAGGAGATAGTTTCCGAGGCGTTTTTAAGGCCTCCAGGTTTTGCCATGATCAGTCCAAACCTCAAATGGGTGCCTCGCGCCTTCCAGAAAATGCCTCCAGGTCATTAGAGCCCAGCAGACTGCAAAAGCTTCTTTTCCCAGACAGCCCATCTCGTTCAGTGTCAGTTAATTCTACGGGATGTGTAGGCACACGGTTGTAGTGTCCCCTTCGTTTAATTGAAGTAAGACCGCTCCTACCGCTACATCACTTGCATCAGCTTGGATCACGAAGGGGACATCCATGTCCGGATGCTTTAGCACTGGGTCGGCAGCAAATAGTCGTTTAGCTTCTCAAAAGCGGCTTGGCACTCCATAGACCAATTCAACGGCTGGCTAGGCTTTGGCTTCGCTTCTCCCTTTGTTTTTAGGAGGTTGGTGATAGGCATGGCTATTTTAGCAAAACATGGGATGAATTGCCGGTAAAAGTTAGCAAATCCAAGGAAACTTTGAAGTTGTTTCGGGTTCTTGGTGGGGCCCACTCCAATACGGCTCGTACCTTCTCCGGGTCCATCTCAAGACCCTCGGGTGAGATACGATATCCCAGGTAGTCAATCTTTCTTGATGGAACTCACATTTGGACAATTTGGCGTACAATTTGGCAGCGCGCAATTTGTGCAGCACGGACCGTACCAGTTTCACATGTTGGTCCCTGGTCTCCGAGTAGATAAGGATATCGTCAAGGTAGACCAAAACCCCTTGTATAAATGTTCGTGGAGCACTTGGTTGATCAATTGCATGAAGACAGCTGGTGCCCCCTGTAGGCCAAACGGGAGAACATTGAATTGGAAGCAACCTATTGGGCAATTGAATGCAGTTTTCCACTCGTCTCCCTCTTTAATTCGGATTCGGTAATAGGCCTCCCTCAAGTCCAGTTTCGTGAAGATCTTCCCTTGGCCAGGTGAGCCAACATGTCCTTCATTAGAGGGAGGGTACACATTTTCCACGGATACCGCGTTCAAATTTCGGTAGTCCACCACCAAGCGCTTGAGCCATCTTTCTTCTCGCGGAACATCACAGGGCCGCCACCGAGGTCTGGCAGGTTGGATGAACCCTCGTTTCAAATTCTTGTCGATAAGCGATCTCAATTCCTCTAACTCCTTTGGGGTCATCGAATCACATCTTTGGTTTGGTAGAGTGTCACCCCGGTAGAAATTCAATGCTGCAATCGGTTGACCGATGGGGAGGGAGCTCATCGGAGGCCTCTTCGCTAAAAACTTCTCTTAGGTCCCAGTACTCTTCGAGGATTTTCTCCTCCCCCTTCTATGCGTTCGGCCCCTGTGGAAGCTGTCTCAGCAGGGGTTTGGGGCTTGGGATGGGGATTCTCCCCCAGTTTAAGGGGGTTTGCTCCTCCCCTTCCTGGAGGTTGGTCAGTACGAATCCGTATCCACCCCTTTCTCCAGTTTACTTGGGGATTCCATTTCCGAAGCCAGGGCAATCCCAAGATTAGAGAGTGTTCCATCCGGGAGCCACAATAAAGCACAAGGTCTAGCTGTGGGTTCCCATGGTCATCTCTAAGGGCTCCGTTATAAACCGTGCAGGGCAACCCCCGCTTCAGACCCATCTAATTGGTAAAAGGATATGGGCGTTTTCAAATTTCTCAGTCCAATGCCCATGCCTTTAACTACTTTCATGCTAATTAGGCACCTCGTTGCACCCCTTGAGTCCAATAAGGCCAGCATTTCCCCCTCAGTACCCGAGGTGGGCACCCTTAATTTAATTGGAATGGTAAGGGGGCCCCGGTTGGGACTTACCGAGACGTCATCTTCCCGAGTCGGTCTCACTCTCGCCGGGAGGAGTCGGGGGTACCAGCTCTTTTCCGCTGGGGGGAGTGACTTCTACAACCTCCCCTATTGTTAGCCCGGTTTCATGAGGCCTGGTTGGGGAGGATTCGGCCTTCCTTCCAGGGCCCCGTCCTTTTTTTGGATCTGGTTTGACTCGACAATCCGCAATTCGGTGGCCTTCCTTCCCACAACGGAAACAGGCAGTGGATTTGGCCCTTGTCATCACCCCTCCCTTCCGGGGCTTAGGGATCTCTCGGAGCCGAGGAGGAGCATGGTGCTCCATGCGGAGCCTCCTCTCTGCGCCTACTTCGGCTAGATCTATTTCCACCTCTTCCGCTAACAGGTACCACAACTGCAAGTCATGGGGATCCCTTCTGGAGATGCACATGTGGTATACCTCTTCATTTAGGCCATCTTTGTAGGCTTCTATTAGAGCTTCCTGGGACCAGCCTCGAATGCGATATGCCAGCTGTCTGAACTCTGGGTGTAGTCAGCAACTGATCTTCCCCTTGAGTTATGGTTTTCATCCTGATCCTGGCCCTTCTCTCTGCCAGAGGGTCTTCAAACCTCCTCCTCAAGGCAGTCATAAAAACATCAAGGCTTCGCAGTTGGGGGAGTTATCATTATACAGAGCCACCACCCAGTCAGCTGCCATCCCCTCCAGGGTTCTGGTAACACATCTTATTTTGGCTGCTTCAGAGGTGAACTCCCTTTCATATTCTGCCATATAGCTTCCAACCTGCACCAGGAAAAACCCCAAGTCCTTGGGATTTCCTCCAAACTTCACATCTAAGGAGGGCAGGTGGCGTCTTCTAGGCATTACCCCCGCTGCTGGGGCTCCCCAGACGGGAGCTGGTGGTTGCGCCGGCGTGGGATGGGCCAGGGGGGTGGTGGCAGCCCGACTTCCCCAGGCTGAACTCGCTCTCTCTTCCCCCCTCATATGTTGGAGCCCTGCCGGGTTTCTCAGAAGCATCCTTAAAGCTTTTCCCGGCTTGATCCAGCCTGCATTCCATCTCCTCCCCCCTGCCACAGCCGTTCCCTCGCACCTCTTCGACTTACAGTGATTCCAGGAGGGGGTCTTCCGGATTTTTCCATCCAACTCCTAACGACCATCTGGGCATCTCGGTTGGAGTTTCTTCCAGTGTAAGGTCAGCTAACAAATCGGTGGCTGGCATCTCTGGTAACAGCATTTGCTGCCCCCACAGCTCCCTGCTCATCCTCCTCGCTGGCTGGAGATGACATGATGTGAAAACCCCTCGGAAGAAAAATTGGTGTTTTCTCCGGGTGGGCTGATGGGGACTTTCGGAATAATGTCGGTTTGTGCTCCTTTCAAAATCCAAGAAAGAAATACTCAGACTCCATGGTTCAGAGCAAAGTTCTTCTTTTACTGGACGATGAAAAGGAAGCTACAAATGGAATTCCGAAAGTGAGAATTTGGCGCGCAGATCACACATACAAAGAAATGGAATTGTTCCCACCCCCAAAGTCCAGAAGTCTCTGCCAATTAAAAGTTCGAATATGATCATGTGAGCATCTTCAGGTAGTGATGAGGCCTCTGTCCGTTGACCTTGACATATTTTGATAAGACCTCGCAGCTGCGCAAAAAGGATAGAGGCTAGGAAAGAAATGGAAAATTGGAAAGAAGAAATCCCCCTTCTTCTGCCCACAGTAAAAGAATGCAAAACACCTCCAGCTCTCTTCCCCCCACAATTACCCCTCCCCCGTTGCTAATGACAGCCGAAAGAAGTAAGCCTAGTAGTAGAGATACTAAGGGAGAAATAAAGGATAATAGTTGGGGTACCCGAAGAGATCTTGAGGCTGACAGGGTACATATAAGAAAAATAAAAGAAAAATAAAAGAAACAATAGGACAGGGATGGTAGGCATGTTGGTGCGCTTATGCACGCCCCCTAGAGACCTCTTAGGAAAGGGGTGAGGTCAATAGTAGACAGTCTAAGGTTAAAGTTTTTGAGGTTCGGGGAAGAAACCACAGAGTCAGGTAGAGTATTCCAGACATTGACCAATCTGTTGCTGAAGTCGTATTTCCTGCAATCAAGTTTGGTGCGGTTAACCTTAAGTTTGTATCTGTTGTGTGCTCTTGTGTTGTTATGGTTGAAGCTGAAGTATTCATTGACAGGTAGGACATTGCAATGTATGATTTTATATACCATGCTTAAATCAGACCGAAGACGGTGTAATTCAAGATTTTCTAGTTCTAGAATTTCAAGTCTGGTGGCATAAGGTATTCTACAACGAGTAGAGGAGTGGAGAACTCTTCTTGTGAAATATTTCTGGACTTTCTCAATTGTGCTAATATCAGATATGTAATGTGGGTTCCAGATTGATGAGCTGTATTCAAGTATTGGTCTAGCAAATGTTTTGTATGCTCTAGTTAGTAGTGTGATATTACCAGAGAAAAAGCTACGTAGGATTAGGTTAACAACTCTTAATGCCTTTTTGGCTATGTAGTTGCAGTGGGCTCTAGCACTTAGATCATTAGAGATGAGTACTCCAAGGTCCTTTACAGAGCTTGGATCATCAACAAGATCTTGACTATTCAGCTTGTATTTTATTTTCTGATTTTTTTTTTTGCCAATATGTAAGACAGAGCATTTATTTGTTGAGATTTTAAGTTGCCATTTGTTTGACCATTCTGATACATAGTCAAGATCTTTTTGAGGGGTAGCAGTATTGTCTGTGGTATTGAACAGCTTTACATCATCAGCGAAAAGGACGCAGTTGCTCTTAATATGATCACAGAGGTCATTTATGTAGAGTATGAAGAGAGTTGGTCCTAGAACACTGCCTTGGGGGACACCACTATTGACAGGTACAGAATTTGATAGGACGCTCCCAATTTTGACCATTTGTTGTCTGTTTGACAGGAATGCTTCTATCCAGTTATGCAGGTGTCCAGAGATACCATAGGATTTTATTTTTAGTAGTAGTTTGTCGTGTACCACTGAATCAAAGGCTTTACAGAAGTCTATGTAGATAGCATCTATTGTTTTGCCCTGATCAAGTTGTGTAGTCCATATGTTTTTGCAGTGTAAGAGTTGCAGATTACAGGATAGTTTTTTTCTGAAACCAAATTGTTTATTGGAGAGTAGGTTGTGGAGGATGATGGATTGGTTAATAATTGATTCCATGACTTTACAGGTGACGCAGCATAAGGAGATTGGTCTGTAATTTTCAACTAGGCTGGGGTCTCCATTTTTGAAGATGGGGATGACTGTGGCTTGTGACCATAGGTTAGGCAAGGAACTGGTCCTGAAAGATTTTTCAAAGATTATGCTTAGAGGTTTGGCTATGGCAGTGGATAGCTTTTTTAAGAAGTAGGCACATATTCCATCCGGTCCAATAGATAGAGATGGTTTTAGATTGCGAAGTGCTTTTTCAACATTGTCTTCTGTAAAATCGATATGTATTAGATCATTGTAGTTATCTGTGGTTCGGCTAGGAAATACTGGGCATGCTCCATTGCTGTTTACAAATACTGAGCCAAAAAATGTGTTAAAGATGTTGGCTTTAATGGTGTCGTCGTTGCAGTCTTTACCATTAGGTCCTGTCAGGGGTGGGATGGACCTTGAATCTTTTAGTTTGTTGTTTACAAAATTGTAAAAAGCATGGGTGGAATTGGTGCTTAGAAGGTTTTCCTCTTGTTTAATGTGATAATTGGTTCATTCGGTCTTTATCTGGTGGCATAAATTTTTGTATTGGCTTTTGAAATTGGCAAGGTGACCAGATTTGTTTTTCCGCCAGAGTGATCTCTTTTTGGATTGAAGTTTCCTTATTGTTATGGGTAATCTGTTTTTTTGTTTTGTTTTGGGAGTTGTTGTTGGTACATATAGTTTGATGACTCTTTTGACTTCAAGTAAAAATATGTTGTAATGGTCTTCAACAGTATTGCATCCAGTGAATAGAGATTGCCAATCAAGGGATGAGAGATCGTTGTCTATAAGATCATAGTTGCCTTTTTTGAAGTTATAACTGGGGATTATGTCATTGTGGTGGTTTTTGTGTGGATGTATGTTGAGACAAAAGTCAATCATATTGTGGTCACTGCTGGAAAAGGGTTCTTTAGTTTGTATTCCATAAATTAAATTCAAACTATTGCAGAAGATGAGATCGAGGCAGTTGTTTAGTCTAGTGTTGTTGGTTACTAGTTGTTCCAGTCCCAGATTTGTAACAGCATTGTAGAAGGTTGCGTGTTTGGTTTCAGTTGTACATTCATTTAGGGTCCAGTCAATATGAGGCAGATTGAAATCACCAAGAAAGATAAAAGGGTATGGGCAGGATGCTGCCCATGTTAGTAGTGTATTTAGCTTGTTTACATGTTCGATGTCATAATCAGGTGCTCTGTAACATAGTAAGAATTGAATTGTGATATTTAAGGATAGTTCACAGATAATGGTCTCAGGAAGAGCAAGCTCTTGGGTAACTTGGATATTTTTTAGATGTAACGACTTTTTATAGAAGATAGCAACACCACCTCCTCTATGAATTTCACGATCTGATCGGTAAACATGATAGTCTCTTACTGTGGTAATGGAGTCGGGGAGAGATGCATTGAGCCATGTTTCACAGACAAATATAATGTCGAATTTAGCCATATTTACTAGGAGGAAAAATTCAGGTATTTTATTTACAAGGCTTCTTGCATTGAGTAGCTTGCATTTAAGGCCAGCAGTAGTTGGAATTGAGGTAGTTAGTGGCGTGCGTGCCTAGTCTTGGGTGATGGTGGATTGGTTGAGGTAGGGTTGTGGTTGAAGGTTAAAGCTGAGTTGCGGGATGTGTGACTTACTTTTGATACAGTCAGCATGGTAGTCAATGTACAGGTCCTTCTCTCCATTGTCTAGATGTTTTTTGAGTTCAGTGCAGAGTACACGGGAGCGGGCATGTTGCTGTATGGTTAGGTCAGGGCGACAACGGAGCTTCTTATGGTTGGTGTTGGTTTTGGCGAGTGAATTTATAGTGTAAATGAATTTGTGTTTGCTTGATTCGTTTTTGCAAATGACCCTGCAGAAACGTGGGGTCACAGAGCCGTCTCTGTTTTTGAGCTCTCGGCCAATGCGGGAAATGTCAAGTATTTCATCAGGGGAGATGCTTGATGCTTGATAATCACTGATGATGTTTCGAACAGTTGTGATGTCATCATTATCATTGATGCCCTCTAGACCAAATAAGATGGTGTTTGGACGTTTCCGTTCACGCTCAACAGCTTCTCTGATGAGGATCAATATTTGTCTTGGTTTTGTTTTTTTGTGG
Source organism: Pseudonaja textilis (assembly GCF_049901715.1). Lineage (NCBI taxonomy): Eukaryota > Metazoa > Chordata > Lepidosauria > Squamata > Elapidae > Pseudonaja > Pseudonaja textilis. The sequence goes on from NC_142008.1 coordinate 111,049,299, forward strand.
ATTGGGTTGTGGATTGGGTTGTGGTTGTTGGGTAGAGATGTGGTTTGTAGCTATTGGATGTTCAGGTTTTTGCATTGTGTCTTTTTTTTCGAGGTTGGATAATCTTTCTTTTAAGGCATCCAGGGATGCTACTATGGTGTCAAGGGATGTTAATCGTGTTTCAATGGTATCAACTCTTTCCAACAGATCCAGTTTGGGTCTGCATGATTTGCAGAGATATGGAAACTCATTGCATGATTCTAGGTATTGAATCATTTGCTTGGGTAATCCCAAGCAGTCATGATGAGCGTATTTGTTACACAGAGAACATTTAATGGAGTTTTCATTATCCTTTAGAGTTTTGTAGCATTTAAGGCATGTGCAGGAGTCTTGTGGTTCATTGGTGGGGATTAATTTCTTTTTAGGTTGTGGTTTGGCATTGGATTTTTTTCTTGGCATGGTAGGTTTGTTAAGATAGTACGTTGATTGAATTAATTAATGGAACAATTTTGGGTAATCAATATAGCCAATATCACACCAATCAATCAATTGCAGTAATCTCTCTAGTCAGATAATTTCCTAAGCAACAATCAACCTAATCAATTAATTACACTAACTGCTAATCAATTAATTACACTAATCATTAGTCACACTGTTCAATTAAATTCACTAAATCACTGATTTTACTAATCAATTAAATTACATGAATCTAGTCAGTAATCGCACTATTTGCACTAAGCACTCTAATCACACTAATCAATTAATACAATAAATCAATTAAACCATTAATAAAATATTTTATAGAAATTGATTATCTAATCATTGATGTAGGTGATGAGGTAGAAAAGTTGTAAGTTTTGAGGTAATGAATTAATGGGTGTTTGATTAAAGTAATGAGGTAGTATTGAGAGTCTTTAAGGAAAGGGTTGTTTGTTTTTCTGGCAGCTGTGATAGACTGGGTAAGAGGAATTTATTGCTCTGATTGCTGCTGTTATTACTCTGTAAACAAAAGGCTGTAACAGGATGTTCAAAGCACGCTGGGTTTTTGAAAGAGAGCAAAACTCACTGAATTAAAACACTTTAACTACAATCAATATGTCTCTGAATAAGATTGTTTTGCAATAGTTTCCTAAAGTTCTTCAAGTTGAGTAGTAGTAAAAATACAGTCCAGAAATTTGGGTTAACTAATCCAATCTGTCCTTTACTTTTAAAGTTACTTCTAGTTGCAATACCTTTTTTTTTTAACTAAATCTGACAGTCACTTCAGATCATTAATCACATTTATTTTCCTCCTTTGAGTCCCACTTTCCAAGGAAAATTCCACTGCAGAAATTGGAGTGATTCTAACCAAGACTAAGCACGCTGTTACAAGATCTTTCCTTTCTTTTTCACTTCTGTCTCAGCTGACTTACTGGTTTTGATTTAGCTATGCTGGCAATTCTCTTTTTAGTTTGGATGGAGGGGTTTTCTTTGGGTCAGTCAAGGAGTCTGTCCTCTTCTCTCAACAACCAAAGCATTCCTCAGCCATCCAGGGTAACCTTTGGCTCCTAAGAGCCTCAGGGCTTTCTCCTCCCTCCTTGTTTCTCCCTGCCAGCTGTCCGAGGTGACTCCGGGGAAAGTGTGTGGGGGATATTAATGGGAATGCGTTGTCTGGCGTGGAAGATACTTCTATCATCTGTGTGAGGGATTTAAATGAAGGTACGTTGTTTGCACTCCGCAGGCTCCAAGTGATCCAGTTCAGGAGCTCCACCAGTGTGGTTAATAGGGCTCGATGGAAAGAGCTTCAGTTCTCTGGGGAAGGAGAGGAGGGCTCCGGATCAATTAGCAGGAGCTCCTCTAGGATTATTAGGGCTCCACGGCTTCAGAATCTAGTGTTTTGGGGCTTGTTTTTTGGGATCAGGTTTACTCACGGTTACTGGTGCAAGCAGCAGCTTTAAAAGTGATTTCTGGTTCAGGTGGTGGCTTTATAGGGAGATAGTGCTCCAGGAGCGAGAGCTTCACCTTCCTAGTTTGGCACCGCCATCTTCCATATTGTACTCCCTTTATTTGTGTAGGTGCCAACAAAAATATTTCTGGTTTGAAAATTTAAATCTATATGTTGCTTTACCATTTTTGCTAACCTTGACACTACATTCTCTTGAATAGCTACACTAGCAGAGCCCAATGTTGAATTCATATATTTCCAGTTTTTTGAACTGAGGAATAAATTTCAGAAAAAGAATTCAGTATTACTCTGTGAATGTGCCTATCAATTCCATTTGTAATCTAACTTCTTAGATGATTTTGTACTATTATCTTTTTTTTGTACTATCTATCTATCTATCTATCTATCTATCTATCTATCTATCTATATCTGCATAAGGCTGTAAAAAGCTTCAGTACATTTTTAAGCTGCATTATAAAAAGGTTAAGTGACCAAACATGGCTTCCCCTGGCTTCTCTCTCTCTGCTATAGAGAGAGCATTCTATTAGGGACTGTTGGTCCAGGAAAGTAGTCTTGGCTAGAGAAAGCGGAGCCAGCACATCATCCACACCACGACCAGTAGAAAAAGCCAGCACATCATCCATCAAAGAAAGCAAAGCCAGCACATCATCCACACCATAATCAGAGGAAAGAGCCAGCACTTGAAATCTCAACAAATAAATGCTCTGTCTTACATATTGGCAAAAAAAAATATCAAAAAATAAAATACAAGCTGAATAGTCAAGACCTTGTTGATGATTCAAACTCTGTCAAGGACCTTGGAGTATTCATCTCTAATGATTTAAGTGTTAGAGCCCTCTGTAACTACATAGCCAAAAAGGCATTAAGAGTTGTTAACCTAATCCCATATAGCTTTTTCTCTGGTAATATCACACTACTAACTAGAGCATACAAAACATTTGCTAGACCAATACTCAAATACAGCTCATCAGTCTGGAACCCAGATTACGTATCTGATATTAACACAGTTGAGAAAGTCCAAAAATATTTCACATGAAGAGTTCTCCACTCCTCTACTCATTGCAGAATACCTTATGCCACTAGACTTGAAATTCTAGACCTAGAAAACTAGAACTATACCACCTTCGGTCTGATCTAAGTATAGTATATAAAATCATACATTGTAATGTCCTACCTGTCAATGAATACTTCAGCTTCAACCATAACAACACAAGAGCACACAATAGATACAAACTCAAGGTAAATCGCATCAAACTTGATTGCAGGAAATACGACTTCAGCAACAGACTGGTCAATGTCTGGAATACTCTACCTGACTCTGTGGTTTCTTCCCCGAACCTCAAAAACTTTAACCTTAGACTGTCTACTATTGACCTCACCCCTTTCCTAAGAGGTCTGTAAGGAGCGTGCATATGTGCGCCAACATGCCTACCATCCCTATCCTATTGTTTCTTTTATATATCCATTTCATGTATTCATAACTATGTATATACTTATACCTATGATTTTGAAAGTGATTGACAAATCAAATAAATAAATAAATAAAGCATCCACACTATGACCAGAAGAAACAGCTGGCACATCATCCACATCTCAACCAAGGGAAAGAGCCAGCACATCATCAGGTACTGGAAGAACTGAATCATACATTGAAGGGAACCTTCCTGACTGCTAGTCACTGCAGCAGTACAATAATTTTAAGGAAAATATGATGGATTGGACATTTCCCAGAACAAATTAGGTTGCAAGCATTGCAGAAGATTTGAAATTTTGAGCAAAGAAAAAAGTGTCAACGGAGCTAAGGAGTGGAAGAATTACCAAATTGAACCATCAGGAAAGAATAAAGAAATCCTACAAGTTCCCCTCAGAAAGAAATTGAAGGAACATTTCTCATCTAAGGCTCACAACATCTGTACAGAGAAGTTGAAGCAATGTGAGCAGGATGTCATAAGCAAAGGACTTGAGAAGATGACTGAGAAATATCTGGGTAGTACATGTAGAGTATTTACAACGGTGTATAGTCTGGCACAAACACGCAGACCATTTTCATATATAGATCTGATTGAATTACAAATAAAAAATGGCAAGGTTTGGGAACAGGTTTGCATTCACATAAAACTGCAGTTGCAATAGTAGATTTCAGTGCAAAAGATATCAGGAAACATTTATTTAGCAAAATTATTGAGAAAACTCACAAAATCTGTTTGATAATTGATGCCTCAACAATCTCTTCCAAACCAGATCTTATACTGTACTTAAAAGTTGAGGATCCAGCTTTCACACCAACAATTTTCCTTGAACTAGTAGAATTAGATAAACAAGATGCAGAGACAATATGTTGTTCGGTTATAGAAAATTTGAATAAAGTTGGGTTTAATAGAAATAGTCTGGAGAAACATTTAATTGGATTTTGCTCTGATGGAGCCAGTGTTATGCTTGGGAGAAAATCTGGGGTATGCATTAGGATAGCCAAAGAGTTTCCAAATATTATAATATGGCACTGTTTAAACCATTGTCTGCAATTTGTTTTAGATGATTCTATTAGGGAAATAAAGCAAATTAATCATTTTCAAAATTTTATTGATAAAATATACTCTATTTTCCATCAATTGAATAAGAACCTAATTGAGCTTAACAAAATTTCTGAACAACTTGAGATTGAAATTATAAAAATTGGTAAAGTTTTTGGACCAAGATGGGCTGCCTGTAGTTTAAGATCAACCCTAGCTGTGTGGCAGGCTTATCCAGCTCTACATCAGTTTTTCTGTTCAAATAAAAAATACTCTGGTATGGCTGCCCATCTTGAAAACTCATATTTTCTCACTGATTTGGCCTTGATTATTGATGGGCTAACTGAAATATCTCTTGTTTCTAATGCATTGCAAGCGAGAAACATAGACATTATAAAGGCTGAAAAACTTGTGATAAGATCAATTAGATCATTTGAAATGCTTATAGAGGAAAAGGGTGCATATGAAAATATGGTTGATGAATTAATTACTTCAGAAACCTTTAACAATATAAATTTTATACAAAATCATTGATTTATGGGACTTCATGAAAAATTTATACAAAGCATTGTAACTAATTTGAAGAAAAGAATGATGGATTGCGAACATTTAAAAACAGGCTGCCAATTTAAAGACATTGATCAATTAAAATGTCTAAATTATTTGGAGGCAGATTATTGGGACATTGAAGAAATGGTGGTTCCATGGAGAGCAGCTGAAGGACAACTGATTGCATTGGGTCAAATTTTTAATTATGAAATCAATATTAATGATTATCATGATTTCATAGAAAATGTACTAAAAGATTCTAAAAATTATACAATTCCTTGCAGCATTAAAAAGGCTAGAGATATTATTAAAACTATTGCAGTCAGTTCAGCAGAGGCAGAATGAGGCTTCTCACAGATGAACATAATATGTTCAGAGGGCAGAAGTTGCCTTACAGTTTCCAATATAACAAACCTCCTGACCATCAGTCTAATTGGCTTAACTGTGCAAGAATGGGACCCTGTTCCTACAGTAAAAAAGTGGTTACAGGCACATCATCACACAGTTGATGATGCTCATGTTAAACACAAGAAAACTATAACTTGGGACGATAATAGAAAAGCAATTTGGGAGTACTTTAAATAAGATTTATTGTTTTTTGTAAAGTTTTGTTATGTAATGGTTTTTGATTAATATTTTAAAATGTAACAATATAGTTTTGTGTACCTTTTTATTATTTAAGCATTAAAGACGTGACATAATAAACTACCTTTTGTTTTGGTATATCTTTTTTAATACTTAGTCATTAGGGCAAAGAAGTGATGTTGAGTTGGCCTCGCCTAGCCCTCTGCAGCCCTCCCCATAGTTCCCCAAGCCTTGCCCAGCCCTCCCTGTAGCTCCTCGTAGCTGCCCGAGCCGAGCCTTGCCTTCTCCATAGCTCCTCGTAGCTGCCCAAGCCTCACCTTGCTCTCTCTGGGGTTCCCCAGGCCTTGGAAACTAGCAAAAAACACTTGCTAAGCAACTGGCCACTAAGTGAGGATCTGGCCATTAAGCGAGGACCACTTAAATCTAGTTTGCCATTCACATGGCCACCTGCCCTGCCCTACCCAGAGTTCCCTAGGCCTTAGAAACTGTCAAAAAACACTGGCTAAGCAACTGGCCACTAAGTGAGGGTCTGGCCATTAAGCGAGGACCACTTAAATCTAGTTTGCCATTCACATGGCCACCTGCCCTGCCCTACCCAGGGTTCCCTAGGCCTTAGAAACTGTCAAAAAACACTGGCTAAGCAACTGGCCACTAAGTGAGGACTGCTTAAATTTGGGTTGCCAGCCACATGGCCACTTGCCTGGGCCTCCCCAGGCCTTGGAAACTGGTAAAAAAAACACTTGCTAAGCAACTGGCCACTAAGCGAGGACCTGGTCATTAAGTGAAGACCACTTAAATTTGGTTTGCCAGTCACCTGCTACCTAGCCATGCCCACCCCAGTCACATGACCATGTAGCCATGCCCACCCCAGTCACATGACCACCTACTCACAAGCCACTCCCATCAAGCCACACCCACAAATTAGGCCATGTCCACAGAACCAGTTGTTAAGAAATTTGAAATCCCACCCCTGGTCAACATACTAAGATCATTAAACAACAAGAGAAAGAGATGTTAATGCTGAAAGAGAAACTGAAAAGATATGAAATGGGGGGAAATATCTATTCCCAGTAATCAAGATATAGCAATAAGTACAAATCAGCAGCAAGTTGAAATATCAAGGTCAAAAGAAACTTTGAAGTGTGTGTTTGCAAATCGAGAAGAAATCAGGAAAAAGTTCCTCAGGCTTGACTTACAACTAAAAGAAAATGTCCTTAAAACACATTATCAGAAATAGTGGCACCAACAAGTTGAAATAGTATGTTCCTGCTCACCCAAGAGGTTGGACAAGGCAACTGGCAAACTTGATCACCAGCTTGCATTACTTAAAAGTCACCAAAAGTCATACAAAAGTTTGTATCTGGAAAAGAAAAAAGAAGCAGAACCTAAAAGTTTTGAGGACAACACTAACAATGAAGATTTCTCAGCAAGTAGACAAACATCAAGAAGCAACTCCCAAGCTCAATCCAAAGGCAAAAGAGTTCCTGCCAGTCCTTCAAGGCAACTCTAGCACAGATGTATGGCAAGACAAATGTGGTACCCATACCCGGCAGCAAGAGGGACAAACATCGTATGCATCAAGGGATCATGACCTCCTCATGAGGTACTCTGAGAAAAACCACGAACCGTCAATGACACATGCCCTTGATCCAGTACGCCATGCCTACGAGGATGCTGCACCAAGGGATGATCCACCATCACAGAGAGGAAACCGAGAACAGTCACCACGATTGGGAAAGCTGGACTTCTGCATACTACATTTTGCACGTTCTGCAACAGAGCGGAGGGGCAATGACTGGTGGAGCCAACCTATGATACCCAACCTATGATATTGTAAAAGAACTGATTAAAAAAAGGATAGTTATCTCAAAGAACGAATCAAATACTCTATCAACTCCCCACTATATGACTAAGATAAAACAACAGTCTCCTTTATTGGAGCCAGAAGGGCTGGTGCAGCCAGACAGGCTTGGACAGCAGAGCCAGGAACTGCTTGGGAAATTGGGCTCACAAGGACAGTTGGGACTGTTGCCATTGTGCCAGCCTCGGATGGTATCACTAACAGGTACCCCAACCTGTGATATTGCAAAAGAACTGATACAAAAAAGGTTGGCCAACTCAGAGAGGGAAGCAAATACTCCATCAACTCCCCACAACAGAGGCTTCGAAGGACCGAACAGCAGAGAATAGACGGAGTCATAGTTTCATTTGATGTCACAGGGCCCTTTTCAATTGGTGAAAGAACCCTATAGAAGCACTCTCACCCAACATTCCCAACTAACTAACTTACCCCCAAAAAAGTACAAATAAAATTACAATTTGATACACACTTTATTGAAAATTTATCCAAAATTGGGTACTTGTAACTTAAATTCTTACAAAGAAGGGGTTAATTGATAAGAACTAAATCTTAAAAAAAAATAAGGATTTACCATTGTTGATTAATTGCTAATTAATTGATTACTTGATCCTATTCTAACTAATTAAGGAATTTTTGATTCTTACTTATGAATTGTTGATTGTTAGAATGGTTTTGAACATAGATCTTACATTATAGAATAGAAAAATAATTGCAAAAGTATATCAGAAAATATTTACTTCCTAATAGTATTCCAATTTATTTAAGGAAACAGTGAATATTGCTTATTAGTAATTGTTTGTTAGAACAAACTTGAAGATTAGTTATAGACTGTAGAACTGTAAGCTAGTTGTAAAATTACATTAGATAGTATTTATTGTTAACTATTGCAAATTTATGCAGCTCTCTTTAAGCTATACATAGGAAAAACAGCGAATCAAGAAGATAGAACTCAGAAAAAAGTAGAAACGAAGAAGCAACTCTTAAATATATCTGTGAATGGTAGATTGGAAGACCTTCTGAGTGTCCTGAGAATGACAACAACAACAACGACAAAAACTGCAAAGAAGATGACAACGAGTATATCTTCACCTGTGTGATAAAGATCCTTAGATACAATGTTGGGAGCAGAAAAATCAACACCTACTCCAATTTTACAAACAGTACAGTCATCCCTCGCAATAATGCAATAAATGATGGTAAGAACACAAGAACTTATAGCCAGAAACCCGAAGAACTGAAAAGTGAGATGAAAAATAATATTGCTTAAGTGAAAGCAGACATCTAGAAATTGGATGATAAATTTGGAGCAATTCAAACGACAGTAGCAAGAAATGAACAGAAACTGATAAATATGGAACTTAGAATGGAGAACGTGGAGAAGAAACTTGAAGATACTGAACAAAACTGGAAAGTTCTTTATTGTGAATTCCAAGAGGCAGTGGTCCACCTAGAACTAGAAAAGGCAGCGTTCTTCCTTAGATTCAAGAATATTGTAGAGGAAAAGAAAGACCTATGACCTCTAATGGCAATTATGGAAACCCTCCAGAAAGACAAGACAGAGATTATGAACCATTTGGATGAGGTTTACCAGATGCAAACACATTATGCATGTAGACATAAGATACCAAGGGAGGTACATGTATGCTTTACAAAGAGAACCACTAGGGATATGCTGTATGGACGAACAAGGGATGAGCCACTAACATACAAAGGTCATGAAGTAGTGACCTTAAAAGAGATTCCAAGGAAGGTGAGAGAACAGAGGAGGAATTATCAATTCCTCTCAACGCAATTGATTAAAAATAACATACCATTCAGATGGCTAACCCCAGAAGGACTACTGATATTGTGGAGAGAGAAGAAATTTTAAAATAATTCTATTGAAAAGTCACGTGAATTCTGGGGAAGTGGGCGGAGCTGGCATCACGACGGTACGGTTTGCAATCGAGCTCCAAGATTGCAGCCGATATCTCAGCCCCTGGTCGGTCCAAACGAACCTAAACCATCCCGTAGAGATGGTGATAGTGAAGGGCACATCCTGTGGATCCCAGAGACATCGCAAAGTCCCTGGTTGATCCAGGAGAAGCCTTTTTGCCAGCGGCTGAGAGGCAGCCATTAAGCTGCTGAAGTTGGGACAGCTTTGGAATGGAAGAGACTGAAAGAGAAAGTGTGTCGGCCTGTGTAAGAACTCTTTTTTTACTATTATTCTGAGACTTAAAGGACACCCTAAGAAAAAGGGAAATCTGTAAAAGTCCTGACAGAACTGAGTAAGCGGCGATTTTTTAAATGGAAACATCAAAGTAAGGCTTGCCTTTTTACTTTTCACTTTTTTTTCTACTGGACTTCTATCGCGGCTTAGCTTTGTTAACTGGACTGGTTTTTTTCATATATATATCTGTTCTTTCTTCTTTTTTTGATTTTTTTAATTTTTTTAGATTAGAGGCTCCCTTTAGTCCCTTCTTTCCTTTTTTTAATTTTTATTACGTTCTCTCTGGGAAAGGAGTGGGGGAGTGAGAACAAAGAAACTTTGTAACACTGCCAACTAGAGGCTTGAAAATATTTAATTTGAAGTTGAGAGAACTGTGAAAGATTCCTCTTTCAAGGACATTGCAACTTGATAAGATAGAGGGAAGAACATGAGAGTGTTATTACAGGTGTTCGGCTTTGAAGCTTGTGGAGAAGAGACTTTTAATAAGAGCCTTGGATAATTAAATAAAGTGCAGTGTGTTCTTTTTTATTTTATTTTTAGCTATGCTGCCCCTCTTTACCAGTTTTACTGTACTCCTTTCCTTTTTTTTCCTTAAAAGAAAAATAAATCTTTATTTTTGTAATATTTTTATTTTTGCCTTCTGTTTTAAAGGAAAAGCCTCAGAATCTCTCCTTTTTCTTTTTCCATTGGGATTTTCTTTTTTGCCATTCATATTTTTGGTTTATCTTTATGGTTTTTTTGTTTTTTTTATTTTTCACTTTTGAAACCTCTCAATTGTATTAAGGTGTGAAGAACCTGAAGAAATTTTCTCTCTCATTCTTTTTTTTATTATTATTGGGCTTTTTTCTTTTCCTTATTTTCATTTTTATCTTGGATTACAACTGACCATTTTATAATTGGATTAAGGTCTTGAAGAACCTGAAGAATTTTTCTTTCCTTTTATTGGGCTCTTTATCTTTTACCACCGCTACCCCCCATTTTGGATTATAATTGGCTACTTGAATTTGAAGACTTCGACGTTCAAAATGAGTAGGAAACTCATACCTTCTGGTGCCTCAACTTCCACTTCTGCCTCCCCACAATCTGGAGTTCAACGCTTAATTCAGACAATGTTAAAGCAAGATAAAGAACAAGAAAAAGTGACTCTACAAATGATTATGCAAGGAATCCAAGACATTAATTTGTCCATTAAAGACATTAAAACAAAATCAGATACCATTGAAAAGAGAATAGAGAATATTGAACAAAGAACAGAGAATATTGAACAAAAAAAGGCAAGACTGATGAAAAAATTGAAAATATTCAACAAATGATGGTGAAATATGATGAGAGATTCCAAAAAAATGAAGAAGATACACAAAGAGAGGAGAAGATTGGAAATATTGACAGCAGACTAACAGTGGTTGAACAAGATAAAAGTGGGATGCTGAAGTGGGAGATGGACAGGTCAGAATTCTATCTCAGATTTCAAAATATAGAGGAAGAAAAAGGTCAAAACCTAGCTGTGATAATGATAGAAATTCTGGCTGAAGCCTTGGAAATAACAGAGGAAAAGATGATGGATGGAGTAGATGAGGTATGAGTTTTTACAAGATATGCGATGAGAAACAACTTACCAAGAGAAGTTCACATCAGATTTACAAAAAAATCCATTAAAACACAAACACTACAAGTGGCAAGAGAGAAGACGTTGAAATATAAAGGCAAGGAGATTGTGGTTTTAAAACAAATACCTAGAAGAGTGAGAGAGATGAGAAGAGAATATCGATTCCTGACTAAAATGTTACTGAAAAAGGAGGTGAATTACAGATGGTTGATTCCAGAAGGACTAATGTTTACATGGCAAGAACAGAGACATAGAATTGATTCAATTGAGAAAGCAGAACTTTTCCACGCAGAATTTTTGGGAAGGAGAGAGGAAGAGGCAGAAAAAGAGGTCTCACTAATTGAATTTCAAGAGGACCAAATAGGGACTGAAAAAGAGGAAGGCACAGTAGGTGGACAGGTGGAGATCAAAGAACAACGTGAACCAAGATCTATGAGAGCTGCCAAACCTAATTACAAGATATAACCATGAAAGAGAAAAAACTGATTACAATGAATATAAATGGACTTAATTCAGCTGTTAAAAGAAGGAAAATTTTTCATAAATTAGAGAAATTAAAATTTGATATAATTTGCTTACAAGAAGTACATATCAAAAAACAATATGAACAATTGTTGGTACAGCCAAAATTAGGGAAAATATTTACTTCTTTGATGCAATGTAAGAAAAGAGGAGCGGTTTTATACATTAAAGAAGCTATCCCAGAAAAATTGATTTATAGTGATGAAGATGGTAGAGTATTAATGGTGGGAATAATGGATAATAATATGAAAATACTCCTGATTGCAATTTATGCTCCGAATGATAAACAAGAAGAATTCCACAAAAAATTACACATGAAAATAATTGGACTGGACTATGTCAATATAGTTATGATGGGAGATTTTAATGGAATTGTGGACAATAAAAATTGTGGAATTGTGGAATTGGACTATACAGCAACAATAACAAAGCAAAACAGAAAGACTCTCCCTAAATCCTTTTTTAAAATGGCAGATGAATTAAATTTAAAAGATATATGGAGAGAAAGAAATAGTAAAACCAAGCAATATACTTTTTATTCAAATAGACATTTATCATGGTCCAGATTAGATATGATATGGATCTCAACAGAACTAATATCTAGCGTTCAAGAAACAAACATTGAAACAAGTACTTGGGCAGACCATAATCCAATGACAATTAAATGGAAAGGACAAAGAAAAAGATCGAGATGGACGTTAAATAATACTATTTTAAAGGAAAAAGATTTTACACAATGGATGGAGGAAGAATTGGCCTTTTTCTTTAGAGAAAATAAAAAAGAAGATACTTCAATTCAGAATGTCTGGGACACAATGAAGGCATATGCTAGAGGCTTGATAATAGACTATATAAGAAAAAAGATTATCAGGAAAAGGCAAGCCACTAAAGTTTAAGAAGATGATTATAAAAGACTTGACAAAGAACTACAGAAAATGCCACAGAAAAAAGACATTAAACTAAAACTGGACATAATCAAACATAAAATGGGCCAAATAGAGAAAGAAGAACTGGTACAGAAAATTAGAAGTGCTAAACAGAACTGTTTTGAAGATGCAAATAAACCAGGTAGATGGTTAGCATACAAACTGAGAAGGGAGAAAGAATCAAGGAAAATATCACAATTAATAGATGATCAAGGCCAGGTTTGCTATGGTAATAAAGAGAAAAAGGAAATTATTTGAGATTTTTATGGGCAACTATATAAGCAAGAGAATATTGATGAGGAAAAAGTCAAACAGTATCTACAGAATGCTAATCTACCTAAGATACCTAAAGAGACTGAAAAAATGTTAGAAAGTAATATAACAATGATGGAATTAACTGAAGTACTTAAGAAGCAAAATAATGAGAAAGCACCAGGTCCAGATGGGCTTCCGGCAGAATTTTATAAAACACTACAAGAATCATTGAGCATTCCACTGCTAGAAGTCATGAATGAAGCTATGTTAAAGAAGATGATACCTAAAACATGGTCAGAAGCTTATATTACACTTATTCCAAAAGAAGAGGCTGATCCATTGCAAAGTAAGAATTATAGACCTATTTCTTTACTAAATGCAGACTATAAAATCTTTGCTTCAATTTTGGCAGAAACACTTTAAAAATACTTAAATAACTTCATTCATCCAGATCAAAATGGATTTTTGCCCAAGAGACAAATCAAAGACAATATGAGAGTAATCCTGGACACTTTGGAATATTATGAGGCACATCCCGAAAAACAAATGGCTTTGATATTCTTAGATGCCCAAAAGGCATTTGATAATGTGAATTGGAGATTTATGTTACTATTATTGGAACAGATGGGTTTTGCCAGAAAATTTATCCAAGCAATAGAAGCCATATACCATAAGCAAGCGGCAAAGTTAATGATAGAGGGAGAATTCACAGATCCTATTAATATAAGAAAAGGTACAAGACAAGGATGCCCTCTATCACCTTTGCTATTTGTATTGACTTTGGAAGTGTTGAGTAGAAATATTAGAGAGGATAAAAGCATAAAAGGAATGAAAATCAAAAAGGAAGAATTTAAATTGCAAGCCTTTGCGGATGATCTGGCCTTTATCTTGAAAGACCCTTTAAAAACAGCTCCAAAATTATTGGGAAAGATAGAGACATATGGTGAGGTGGCTTGTTTGAAAATAAATAAAGATAAAACAAAGATTTTGACAAAGAATATGTTACTAAGACAAAGAGAAGAACTGGCAGACCTATTGAAAATTCAAGTCATCAATAAGGTCAAGTATTTGGGGATATACTTGACACGAAGATGCAGTACATTAAAAGAGAACAATTATATTAAACTTAAACAACAGATAGCGTTAGACTTGAAGAAATGGGAAAATCTACAACTATCACTAATAGGGAGAATCTCAACAATCAAGATGAATATCCTATCCAGAATCTTATACTTGTTTCAAACAATACCAATCAGGCTTGGAAAAGAATATTTTGAAGATTTAAATAAAATTGTGTTGAAGTACATATGGCAAGGTAAGAAAGCGAGGATAAAGTTAAAACTTTTACAAGATGCCAGAATTAGAGGAGGTTTTGGTTTGCCTGATTGGGAGTTGTACTACCAAGCTGCAAATCTGATGTGGGCCAAGGAATGGATAACATTAAGAAAGACTAGATTCTTGACATTAGAAGGTCATGATTTGTTGTTGGGCTGGCATGCCTTTCTATGGTATAAGGGAACTAAAACGCAGGGCTATTTTAGAAGACATTATATATGGGAGTCTTTGTGGTTAAATTGGGAGAAGATCAAAAGCTAATGTTATTTCAAAATTCCAGTTTGGTTATCAACCATTGAAGCATTTTCCTATCCTATAATTTACAAGAAGGAACAAACAGTTAGATATGGGGAAATACTGGATGAAAAGGGTGAACTTAAATTGATGCAAAACATAGAGGAACAAGGTATAAAGATGAATTGGTTTTCATATGCGCAAATACATTCAAGGTATGATGAGGATTTTAAAACAGAGGGATTTTATGATCAATTGACTGATTTAGATAAGATCTCGACAGGTACTGATCAAAAGGTGATTAAAAAATTATATGGTTATTTACTGGAAATTAAATTAGAGGAAGAACAAGTCAAAGAAACTATGATTGCTTGGGGGAAGAATTTTGGATATGGGATTGATTTAGAGAAATGGCAAAAATTGTGGTCTCAAAATTATAAAATGACTATGTCAACAGCTTATAAAGAAAATCTGTATAAGATGTTTTACAGGTGACAAGAATAGCAAGAATGTTCAAGAATAAATCTGAAAAATGCTGGAAATGTCATCAGATACTTGGCTCATACTGGCGAAACCTGCAGACGTCAAGGCGATGGGTTGGGATGATGTCGCACTTATCCTCTGAAACCACTATGCCCCGGCCATGCCTACCCTCATTCGTGGGCACAATTTTTACTGACGAGACCAGTGCGAGGGCAAGAGCATCAGCAAATTCTTGGGTGATCTAAGGGACCTTGGAGGTTTGTGCAGATTCACTGACCTAGATGAGGCCATGCGAGACCGGGTCGTCCTCGGCTTGAAAGACCCTGCATTACAAAGCAAGCTGTTGGCCAAGGGCAATATCTCCCTCGCCGACACCCTAGCTGAAGCAACTGCAGCAGAAGCCACCCGCAAATCGGTGGCCCGGATGCGGCAATCAAACGGAACTGACTGCCATCCTGTCAGCAAGACGGTTTCAACATCGGAGAAACACACCACCACCACCCACTACAGCAACATCGAATCCCCCTCTCACAGTGAGTACAAGGAGGAAGAGATCCACTGACTCCAGTTGGAGCACGATCAATGGGACCGGCAGGGTCGTAAGTCGGGGTTCCAGTGTGCCAGCTGCGGAGGCGATCACCCCCATTCTGAATGCCGTTTCCTTGATGCCATTTGTCGGCATTGCGAGAAGCGGGGGCACATAGCAAAAGTATGCCAAAATAAACATAACACAGTCCCCAGTGTCAAGGCGGCAGCCCTAGATGACGAGATGGAACCCCCCCCCAAGCATCGGGATCGCCAGACTGACAGCCAATGGAGCCGAGATGCCAGAACAAATGATTCCAAGAGGCACCATGGAGAGAAGAGACCCACCAAATGGTTGTCATCGGCCATTCATCAACCATAGACACCCGAAAGGTACTCGTAATGGTTGAATGTTTGACATCGAAGACCAACCATGCACCATGGAGGTGGATTCTGGATCCTACCTTTCCATGGTGTCATGGCACACCATCAAACGCCTAATACCCAGCATTCACCGACATGAGCTAAGTGACCAAAAGCTGATCCTCAGAGACTACCAAGGGAACCGCATTGCCATAGCTGGCATCGGGCACTTCAAAATCATGTTCAAAGGCCACACTAACATACTGCCACTCACCATCATGGACAAAGACTGCCCCAGCCTGCTCAGGCTACAATGGTTCATGCCGCTAGGAATAGAAATGGCAGGCATCCACCACACAAACAAAGAAGATTGGGAGGCGACGCTCGCATGAGATTTCCAAGAGGTCTTTGATGACACTTTAGGCAAGTACAAGGGGTCCCCAATCTCCTTCAATCTCAGCCCAGACATCCCCACCATTCGTCTCAAACTGTGGCGAGTGCCTTTTACGCTCAAGCCCAAAATCAACGAGCAACTAAATAAGCTCATCACGCAAGGGGTATTAGAGCCTATTGACCATGCCCATTGGGAAACACCTATAGTCACCAATATCAAGCCAGATGGCTCCATAAGAATCTGTGGGGACTATAAGGCCACCCTCAACCATGCCCTACAGTAAAGTGCCTACCCCGTGCCAGTAGTTCAGCACCTCCTGCACTCACTGGGGAGAGGCCGGGTCTTTGCAAAGCTCGACCTGGCACAAGCCTATCAACAGCTGCCGGTTGATGCAGAAACCACAGAGGCACAGACGATTGTAACACACCAGGGGGCATTTAAATGCAACCACCTCCAATTCGGCGTCAGCATCGTGCCCGGGGTCTTCCAAAGCCTCATGGAAAGGCTGCTACAGGGAATTAAGGGAGTAGTGCCTTATTTTGATGACATGCTAGTGGCAGCGGCTAATAAAAAACAACTAGAAAAACGTCTAAGGGCAGTACTACAAAAATTCAAAGGCTCTGGCCTGAAAGTTAAAAAAGGGAAATGCCAACTATGCACTGAGAGAGTTGAATTCTTGGGGTACCTCCTAGACAAACACGGAATTCACCCCACCGAGAAAAATCTCAAAGCCATCAAGGAAGCCCCCAGACCGAAAAACAAGACGGAACTTCAGGCATTTTTAGGACTCATTAACTTTTATAATGTTTTCCTACCCCAAAAGGCGACCGTGGCGGAACAATTGCATAGACTGTTGGATAAAACCACCTCCTGGACTTGGGGAAAATGGGAGGAAAACGCCTTTCAACAGACAAAAAACCTCTTAACCTCCGACGCAGTCCTCATCCAATATAATGAAACCCTACTGCTAACAGTCACATGCGATGCATCACCTTTTGGAGTTGGGGCAATTCTCAGTCATACCTTGCCAAACGGGAAAGAGGCACCCATCGCCTTCTTTTCAAGAACCCTGTCCAAACCAGAAAGAAACTACAGCCAGCTGGACAAAGAAGCCCTAGCGATCGTTTCCGGAGTGAAAAGGTTCCACGAATCGGTCTACGGTAGGACCTTTTCAATCATTACTGATCACAAACCTCTGCTAGGCATATTGGTAGGCAACAAGGCCACCCCAAACATCCTGTCACCTAGGATGACTAGGTGGTCCGAGTTCCTGGCTGCCTATAATTACCAGCTCACTCACCGACCTGGTAAGGACATTTTGCATGCTGATGCTTTAAGCCATTCCCCCCTTCCAGATGTACAAGACGACCCAGCACCCACGATACCGGTCCTTCAAATAGAAACTTTACCCAGCCCACTTCTGACTGTGCCAGACATTGCCCGCGAAACAAAAAAAGACAAGTAGCTGGTGCGAGTCCTGAGCTGGATAGAGAGGGGTTGGCCAGAAAATGACAAAACCAAACCTTTTAAAGCCTTTAGGAACCGGAAAACTGAACTTTTCTCGCAAAAAGGGTGCATACTTTGGGGAGACTGGGTGGTAATACCAGAGACCTTACAAAAACGAGTACTGGACATGTTGCATGAAGGGCACCCAGGCATCGTCCAAATGAAAGCCCTGGCCAGAAGTTACACTTGGTGGCCAGGGATGAACAAGCAGATCGAAACATAGGTAGCTGCTTGCAACAGATGCCAACAAACACGATTCCCCCCCCCCACAGCACCACCCCTGGAATGGAAAACCCCGAGAGGCCCCTGGTCGTGGATCCATATAGATTTTGCCGGCCCTACTAAAGGACACACATTTCTAATTACTGTCAATGCTTATTCAAATTGGCTGGAAGTTAGCACTATAAAAACAACAACTACTGAAACCATCATAACGAAACTCAACAAACTCTTTGCCACACATGGTTTGCCAGACATGCTAGTGTCCGACAACGGACCACAGTTCACGGCTCTGGCATTCGAACAATACCTGGCTGACCGAGGCATCAGACATGCTTTAACATCACCCGCTCACCCAGCGGCGAGTGGGCGGGTGGAACGAACGTTTACCAAAAAAGCCATACAAAAAATAGAAGGCGGCAACATTCAGGAAAAAATTAATAAAATGCTACTCATACAACATATCACACCTAACACAACCACAAACAAATGCCCAGTGGAATTACTTATGGGCAGAAGACTCCATTCACCACTAGACGTTTACACCCCACATATAATCCAGAGAAACCCCCAGGCTCCACCAGCCGACACTGCGCATTCAACGTTGGCGACACTGTTTTTGCAAAAAGTTTCACCAGACACCCTCTCTGGGTACCCGCACAGATCACCCAAATAACTGGACTCCGGTCATACCGCCTAGAAACAACCGATGGGCAAAGCTGGAAGCAACACATCGACCAGTTACGGTCAAGGCTAGCCAGCACACCTCCCACAGATGGTAACAAAGAAATCAGAGGGGGGGACCTCAAACATTGAAAAAGAAAAATTCTTAACGCAAACAGAACACCCCCCCAATCAAAAGCCAAACAATCAACCAACCATACTCACCTGAAAATGCAGGACCGTTGCAGACGGGTGCTTCACCTGAAAGGAGTAGCCGGACAAGCTCGACCAGCCCAGAGAATCCAGGCGGGAGCAGCAGAGCAAATGACTCGACCAACCCGGGTAGACCAGGTGGGAGTCACAGCTATAGGCCCGGCTCACCCTTCCAGGCGGTTCCACCGAGATGGTTGAGAGCGACGCGGAGCCCATCCGAACCAGGTGACGACCAGAGACCTACTGAGATGCACAGGTCAAGTAGACAGGTCTGAAGACCCACCTACCTATGCAACTACGTCACCCCGCCCCTTGGATGAAACCAAGAAGGGAGGGGTGTTCCATATTAGCAGGCTTGAAACCCTGCATTCCTATTGGTCCACAAAGACAGCTACCTGATTGGACAGTCAGGACGGCTGTGATTGGTTCACTAGGAGTCTACCACGATTGGATGAAACCAATCACGGGAAACTCAAAGCAATATCATTGGCCGCCTAGCCACGGCCAGCTCTATGAAAGAGCCACCGCGAGCGCTGTTTTTTATTTTATTTTTTTTTTATTTTTTATTTTATTTATTTGTCAATTGTTTACAAGATAATAAGTATAAGTGTATACATAGTTATGAATACATGAAATGGGTACATATAAGAAAAATAAAAGAAAAATAAAAGAAAAATAATAGAAACAATAGGACAGGGACGGTAGGCACGTTGGTGCACTTATGCACGCCCCCTACAGACCTCTTAGGAAAGGGGTGAGGTCAATAGTAGACAGTCTAAGGTTAAAGTTTTTGGGGTTTGGCGAAGAAACTATAGAGTCGGGTAGAGTATTCCAGACATTGACCACTCTGTTGCTGAAGTCATATTTCCTGCAATCAAGCTTGGTGTGGTTAACCTTGAGTTTGTATCTGTTGTGTGCTCTTGTGTTGTTATGGTTGAAGCTGAAGTATTCATTGACAGGTAGGACATTGCAATGTATGATTTTATATACCATGCTTAAATCAGACCGAAGACAGCGTAATTCAAGGTTTTCTAGTTCTAGAATTTCAAGTCTGGTGGCATAAGGTATTCTACAACGAGTAGAGGAGTGGAGAACTCTTCTTGTGAAATATTTCTGGACTTTCTCAATTGTGCTAATATCAGATACGTAATGTGGGTTCCAGACTGATGAGCTGTATTCGAGTATTGGTCTAGCAAATGTTTTGTATGCTCTAGTTAGTAGTGTGATATTACCAGAGAAAAAGCTACGTAAGATTAGGTTAACAACTCTTAATGCCTTTTTGGCTATGTAGTTGCAGTGGGCTCTAGCACTTAGATCATTAGAGGTGAGTATTCCAAGGTCCTTTACAGAGCTTGGATCATCAACAAGATCTTGACTATTCAGCTTGTATTTTATTTTCGGATTTTTTTGCCAATATGTAAGACAGAGCATTTATTTGTTGAGATTTGAAGTTGCCATTTGTTTGACCATTCTGATACACAGTCAAGATCTTTTGAAGGGTAGCAGTATTGTCTGTGGTATTGAACAGCTTTACATCATCAGCGAAAAGAACGCAGTTGCTCTTAATATGATCGCAGAGGTCATTTATGTAGAGTATGAAGAGAGTTGGTCCTAGAACACTGCCTTGGGGGACACCACTATTGACAGGTACAGAATTTGATAGGACGCTCCCAATTTTGACCATTTGTTGTCTGTTTGACAGGAATGCTTCTATCCAGTTATGCAGGTGTCCAGAGATACCATAGGATTTTATTTTTAGGAGTAGTTTGTCATGTACCACTGAATCAAAGGCTTTACAGAAGTCTATGTAGATTGCATCTATTGTTTTGCCCTGATCTAGTTGTGTAGTCCATATGTTTTTGCAGTGTAAGAGTTGCAGATTACAAGATAGTTTTTTTCTGAAACCAAATTGTTTATTGGAGAGTAGGTTGTGGAGGATGATGGATTGGTTAATAATTGATTCCATGACTTTACAGGTGACGCAGCATAAGGAGATTGGTCTGTAATTTTCAACTAGGCTGGGGTCTCCATTTTTGAAGATGGGGATGACTGTGGCTTGTGACCATAGGTTAGGCAAGGAACTGGTCCTGAAAGATTTTTCAAAGATTATGCTTAGAGGTTTGGCTATGGCAGTGGATAGCTTTTTTAAGAAGTAGGCACATATTCCATCCGGTCCAATAGATAGAGATGGTTTAGATTGCGAAGTGCTTTTTCAACATTGTCTTCTGTAAAATCGATATGTATTAGATCATTGTAGTTATCTGTGGTTCTGGCTAGGAAATACTGGGCATGCTCCATTGCTGTTTACAAATACTGAGCCAAAAAATGTGTTAAAGATGTTGGCTTTAATGGTGTCGTCGTTGCAGTCTTTACCATTAGGTCCTATCAGGGTGGGATGGACCTTGAATCTTTTAGTTTGTTGTTTACAAAATTGTAAAAAGCACTGGTGGAATTGGTGCTTAGAAGGTTTTCCTCTTGTTTAATGTGATAATTGGTGCATTCGGTCTTTATTTGGTGGCATAAATTTTTGTATCGGCTTTTGAAATTGGCAACATGACCAGATTTGTTTTTCCGCCAGAGTGATCTCTTTTTGGATTGAAGTTTCCTTATTGTTATGGGCAATCTGTTTTTTGTTTTGTTTTGGGAGTTGTTGTTGGTACATATAGTTTGATGACTCTTTTGACTTCAAGTAAAAATATGTTGTAATGGTCTTCAACAGTATTGCATCCAGTGAATAGAGATTGCCAATCAAGGGATGAGAGATCGTTGTTTATAAGATCATAGTTGCCTTTTTTGAAATTATAATTGGGGATCACATCATTGTGGTGGTTTTTGTGTGGGCGTATGTTGAGACAAAAAGTCAATCATATTGTGGTCACTGCTGGAAAAGGGTTCTTTAGTTTGTATTCCGTAAATTAAATTCAAACTATTGCAGAAGATGAGATCGAGGCAGTTGTTTAGTCTAGTGTTGTTGGTTACTAGTTGTTCCAGTCCCAGATTTGTAACAGCATTGTAAAAGGTTGCATGTATGGTTTCAGTTGTACATTCATTTAGGGTCCAGTCAATATGAGGCAGATTGAAATCACCAAGAAAGATAAAGGGTATGGGCAGGATGCTGCCCATGTTAGTAGTGTATTTAGCTTGTTTACATGTTCGATGTCATAATCAGGTGCTCTGTAACATAGTAAGAATCGAATTGTGATATTTAAGGATAGTTCACAGATAATGGTCTCAGGAAGAGCAAGCTCCTGGGTAACTTGGATATTTTTTAGATGTAAGGACTTTTTATAGAAGATAGCAACACCACCTCCTCTACGAATTTCACGATCTGATCAGTAAACATGATAGTCTCTTACTGTGGTAATGGAGTCAGGGAGAGATGCGTTGAGCCATGTTTCACAGACAAATATAATGTCGAATTTAGCCATATTTAGTAGGAGGAAAAATTCAGGTATTTTATTTACAAGGCTTCTTGCATTGAGTAGCTTGCATTTAAGGCCAGCAGTAGTTGGAATTGAGGTAGTTAGGGGCGTGTGTGCCTAGTCTTGGGTGATGGTGGATTGGTTGAGGTAGGGTTGTGGTTGAAGGTTAAAGCTGAGTTGCGGGATGTGTGACTTACTTTTGATACAGTCAGCATGGTAGTCAATGTACAGGTCCTTCTCTCCATTGTCTAGACGTTTTTTGAGTTCAGTGCGGAGTACACGGGAGCGGGCATGTTGCTGTATGGTTAGGTCAGGGTGACAACAGAGGTTCTTATGGTTGGTGTTGGTTTTGGCGAGTGAATTTACAGTGTAAATGAATTTGCATTTGCTTGATTCATTTTTGCAAATGACCCTGCAGAAGCGTGGGGTCACAGAGCCGTCTCTGTTTTTGAGCTCTCGGCCAATGCGGGAAATGTCAAGTATTTCATCAGGGGAGATGGTTGATGCTTGATAATCACTGATGATGTTTCGGACAGTTGTGATGTTTTTACTCGGGACTAGCCTGTAAAATAAAGAGCTGTTGTTCACTTAACCTGAGTCTCTCGTCTCTATGAGCCCGACCTGCCAAACTTAACAGTATAAGTGGATAGAACATAAGAATAAGGATTTAATGTATAGGAATAAATGTAAATATATCTATTATTGAAGACACAATACTGTTAGCAATATAAATAGAGATGTGTAATTTTTAAAATAAATATTTTTTTTTTAAAATATTCTGCTTATTGACATTCTTAATCAGGGATCTTCCCAAATTCAGGGAAAGTTTTGGCTTTCCATGAATCGGAAGCAGAACATTGTAGGCAATATGACTGGAGCAGGTAGGCTGGCAGATTAAGGAAAAGGGATGGGAAATTGGAGCACCAATTTCTTCTATCAGCATCTCTGTACTTCATCAAGTTTGCTGAAATGGGAACACTGAAATGGAAGGAGACTTTGAACTTCTCCTGTCCACTGTTTTTTCTTTTAAGAACAAGTTTTATTGATTTTTGAAGACAAACAAAACATAAAACATAAAAGTATAAAACCTCCTTTCTAAGAATTACTTATAAATTTTAACAAGGCAAATAAAGCATTTTTTAAAACATAGTTCCACATTATCACATTTCCATTTACACATATATCTTTTCCAAATTTCTCATAATTTCTCCCTTCACTTTTGTTCAATTATATTTCTTTCTATCAAAGTTTTAGTAATTCTCAATCAGTCATAAACACACAAAATACATAACCTAAAACAAAACATTTTTAAAAAAAACCTCCTTAGTTGTCATTTATACATGTCTTTTCCAAATTTCTCTCCCTTTGGTTTCATTCCTCCAAGGTTTTATTAGTTTACAATCAAATATAACTAATCAACAAACAAAACATAAACCTTCTTTTGAAAAGTGACTCAGCCCCGGGTTACATCTTTTTTGACAGACCTAAATCAAATTCATGCTCACCTTATATACCCTTCATATCTTATTAACCATTTTATATTTTCTATATAACTTCTCCCATCTTTTCACTCTCTTAATTATGTTTTATTTATTTCATCTTATTTCAAAATCATTATGCTTATATCTTTTGTCCGTTCTTTACCAATCATCTGTTTATCTCTTCTCTTTAACAAAAAATTTCCCCTGTAATCACTTTTAAAGTATGACGCCTTCCCCTAAAGTAAAACTTAAAATAATACATAATTTCCATCCTGATTCTGCTTAGTACATTCTACATATTAAATCTTAAAATAAGAGAATAGTAAACTTATAGTATAGTTAAATGTATAATTTCCATTCTAATTCTAATTCTGATAAGTACATTGTTTTAGAATAAGAAAATAAAATACTAAGGTTATAATAACATTAAAACAATAACAAATTAAACTATAACTAAGCATTAATCATTTTACACATTCTCCTTAATATTTTATTAAATATTAACATCTATCATTATTAAACATTAATATTTTATTAAATATTCCAATAAACTATTTCAAATACAAATACTACAATACTATCTTATGCACTCTTGCAGAATCTTCTTTAATTATGCACTATCCATTATCCTTCATCTCTAAAAAAAGTTTCTTTTTGAAATCTTGTTCTAGCCCATGGCTTTTTTTCCCTTTTTCCCTCCCTTTCTTCTCCAATCTGGTCTTTTTGCCCCCCCAGCCTCCCCTTTTAACTTCCCCTCTCTGTTGTAATTCTCTTTTCAATTGCTTTCTAACATTGTACCTTCTTTCCACCCTATTTTTCTTTTTCTTGGTTGTTTTATTAAATCTTAAATTCTCATTTTTCCTTCCTCTCTTCACATTTTCTTTCTTAATCGAACTTTTTAGTCCATTAAAGATGGCTTCTTCCTTTTCTTCTTCTTCTCCTTCTCCTTCCTCAAGTATTTGCTGGTACGTAGAAACCGCCATTTCTGAAAAATGGAAGGCAGCTCCCAAGGAATCCTTGCCATTTTGCTGTCTTTCTTTTAATTTTTCATATTCCATTTTTAGTTCATCGACAGATGGTGCCATTATAGGTTTTTAAAAACAACCCAGATGCTTTCAATCATAAAGTAATTTCCAAATGTCTAAGTTATCAAACAATCCAAACAAGCAAAAATTATTTCCTCTTCTTCTCTTTACAGTTTTTCCTCCAGGGGCAAAATCCCAAATGTATTTTAAAAGCCGTATTACAATTAATTGATGGTCTTGTAATCTTCAAGGCATCTCCTCCAACAAAGTTTTTTAAAAAAAATTTTAGTCCTCTCCTTCCCACTTGTAACAAAGAGCTCATTTTTACCTTTAAAAAGCAGGTTTTTCTGTGCTCCTTTGCTTTCTCCGTAAGGAAGGGGATTGAATTTTCCTTCAACACTTTTGCCGATGTAACAAATTCTTTTGGAAACAAATGTATCAATCCAAAGTCAGGTTTCCAGGGTGTTTTAAAAGTAACTTAATGTCCTGGTTGAGCCAAGAAAACTTCTCCTTCTGGCTCTTCCTCCTGCACAATCTTATCTGGTTGAAGATTTCTTTGTGGCTGCCATTACTGACAGCCGCTCCACTGCCTCAGGAAAAAGGAGTCTAGCCAGCTGGGGAAAGGGGGTGTGATATCCCCAGACCCCTTCCCGGATCTCCTCTGTCTTCTGCTGCCCCTTCAGGGCAGCAACAACCCCCAAATCCAGTTGGATCGGGGGTACCTCGGCGGCAAACGCAGCAGGGACCCACAGAGAAGCGGATTCCTGCCACCGCCGAAGCCTTGCAACCGGAAGACACCTGTCCACTGTGAAAAGCAAGGAAGCCAAAGTATATTTCACTGTGGAAATCCGTTTTGTGTTAATCAATCTATAACAATGGAGAGTCCATGACTTTCTAGAGCAGAAATTGATTTCCATCCAAGTCTAACAGGAAGAAGAAGTCTTTGAAGATTGAAAAGATGCTGCTGTGTTTCCATGGCTTATTCTATTCTATTCATAATTTCCAAACAGGATGTTCCTTTTCTCAATCCGTAGTCTTTAAAAGTTTAATTAAGATGACTTTTTAAATATGCATTATGCAGACTACATTCATCCTAACTTGATCACTAGGTGGGAAGGAGTCCTTTGACTAACATAATGTGTATGCAACAAAACAATATAATGTTATTTTGTGCATTGTAACTATTTGAATTTGAATTCTTTATTATCATTGTACATATATACACAGTATACATACAATGAAATTTACATAACATCCAGAGACCAGACCAACACACGCACATACTTGACAATCCCCAAACACCCTCACACCTGCCAAAATTCCCCACCCACTAAAAACTTACAAGCATCCACACAACAGACCAAGTAATACTGTCCAATAGCTTATGGTGGTCCTTAAATTCATTGTTAAGTGCAGTTACAGCTCTGGGATAAAAATCTGTTCAGAAAGCATGTATTTTGTGTTTTAATCGTTCTGTATCTTCTGCCAGTTCCCAAAGATTGTAAGCAGGATGGGAAGAGTCTCTGAGAATGTTGTGCAACTTCCTCAAACAGCGAGATGCAAAGATGTCATCCAGGGCTGGTAGCTGGAGCCTGATGATATTCTGGGCAGTTTTAATTATTCTCTGTAGAGCATTTTTGCCCACTACAGAGCTGCTCCCATACCATGCAAGAATGCCATATGTTAGGACACTATCAATGGTGCTGTGGTAGTAGGAAAGAAGTAAATGCTGAGATAGATTTATCTTCCTGAGCATTCTCAGAAAGTACAGCTCCTTCTGTGCCTTCTTCATAAGCATATTAGCAGTTAAGTCCATGAGAAGTCCTTAGAGATATAAGTGCCCAGAAATTTAAAACTACCAATCCTCTCCACCTCCTCGCCATTTATGTACAGTGGTAAATGTACATCTCTCTTCCTCCTGAAGTCAATTATAAGTTCTTTAGGGTTTTTTTGTGTTAAGTGTAAGATTATTTTCTTTACATCACAGTATCAGCCCTTGTACTTCCTTTCTATAAGCAGACTTATTGTTCTTATTAATGAGCTCTACACTGTCGTGTCCTCCACAAATTTAATAATTGCATTGGTATTATACAATGGGGTGCAGTCATGTATGTACAAAGAATAAAAGAAGGGGTGACTTCTGGTTTGTTCCTCATCAGAGTTGGAGTGGAATCCACGATCGTGTACGGTTTTGTCCAAGCTCACTTGCTGGAGGGTCTCAATCAGGACTGGAGCCACCCTGTAGGGGTGGTGAAAAAGGGGGCAATTGCCTGGAGGGTCGAGCAACTTCTGTCCCTGACAGGAAAATCCCTCTCAAAGGCAAGCTGCAGCGGTAGTCCTAAAATGGCCACCACGAAAACAAAGAACCTTCTGGGAAACTAAGTTTTGTGCTGGAGCAGAGAAGCAGCGAGTAGAGTGTGAACCAGGCAAATGACATCACTTTTGAGGTACCCCAGTATTAAAAATAAAGGGTTATTTTGGAGGAAAGTGTGTGGAAGAGGTGACCAGAGAAAGTGAGAAAGAAATTGGATTTTATAAAACTTGGATTGGATTACTGTATCGGACTAATTTGGAGGAGAAATTTAAAGGAAAATACTTTAACACAACAAAGGTTTAGAAATTAAACTGGGTATATATTGAACTGTAGGCGCTCAAAGGGAATAATTAAATGCTGGAATTGAGTGTGTTGAAAAGAAATAATAGCTAATGATTGAAATTAGCGAACTTAATAAAAATATTATATTCAACAAAGAAAGTTAAAGATAAAAAGACTCAAGAGCACCACCTTATGGTACAGGAAAACTTCAGTACATTTTTTTAAAAAGTGTCTGGTCTTTTTGAGAGTTTGGATTTTGGAACTTAAAAGAAAATAAAAGGAACTTTATTATTGTCATAGAATTTGGGAAACAGTTGGGAAAGGGCCAATTAGAAGACCTGGAATAAAGACTCAAGAGTATGAATTGTTGAAAATAAACCCAAAAGATATTGGCTGAAATAATATACTGGACTTTAGGATTGAATATATCCATCAAAGAAGAGTATTTTATCTATTAAAGAAAGATAAAGAAAAAGAAAAAAATGAGAAGATATAATGGAGAAGCTATTCATTGATATAAGACTGGACTTACAAGACACAAGATTGGATTTGCAAAATATAAGGGATATGACAAAAATTAAACTTGAAATGTGCAATTACGTACTACAGAAATTAGAAATGGTGACTCAGCATACACAAGAACACAATAAACCAGAGGGGGACGAGTTCTATAAAGAAGAAGCCAACTTAGAAGGACAAAAAGGACAACAATTATTTAAGCAAGGGGGAAAGGGAATTAGAATTATAAATTTGTGGTCTGATGGGTTGATAAAAGGGAGAATGGTTCGGAAAATGGTTAAAGAGAGAGGGAAAAAGCAGAAAAAGGTAGGGCAAAGGAAAAATCAAAAGAGGGACCGAGAAAAGTTTAATAATTGGAATGAGAAATGGAGGGGAATAAGAATGAGAAAAAAGGGAATTAAGAGAAAGGTTCAGAAAACAAAGAAGAATAGGAAACAAACAAGGATGAAAAGAAAGTACATTGTCCAAAGAGTGAGAGATAATGGGTGGAAAAAAACGGATAAGGAAGGAAATTCCACAAGATATTATGTTGTGATGTATAAGAATATATTGAAAATAGTATTTTGTAATGTATAGATGATTTATAAGGTGTTAGAGAAATATATATGTGTGTGTGTTTTATACTAGATAGGGAGATTGATATTAAAGTAGAATGAAGGTGGTTAGCTCAAATTATTAATTAGAGAGGACAATTATATTTACAGATAAGTATTGATAAAATAACAAATGGGACGGAAAAAAAATAATTTGAGAAATGACAAGAGAAAGGAGATGAGAATTTTGGATAACATTGTAAAATAAGATATGAGAATATACTAAGAAAAATGGAAGGAGATATAATAGGAATCGGAATTAAATAAATGAATATAGAGTTGAGATGAGTATTTTAGATAACATTGTAAAATAAGATATGAGAACATGAATTGAGATTGGATAACATAAGCTTAATATTTAATAATAATTAGGATGAGGAAATATGAAATTGAACAAATAAAATGAATGGGTGACTATGGTCATGTTTTTATTGAGATGTGAAACCTGGAACCACACTGCTTGCCAAATGAGAATTTTTTATTATAAAAATAAAATAAAAACTGTGAGAAAATGAATAATGGAATTACTACGTGGTGAGACATAACAACTAGGTTTGTCTAATAGATATGGTGGAAGGCATTTGGAGAGAATTTTGAAAGGTTGAAAATAAACATTGAAGAATTATGAATTAATGTGAATATATGCAATGAGAGATGTATGATATATTGATGCCACACTGTTAATGTGTTGTTGTTTATGTATATTGAAATTAAAAAATATTGGAAAAGAAAAGAATAAAAGAAGGGGCTTAGCACACAATCCCAGGGGGGCTCCTGTGCTTAGCATCAGAGCAGAAGAATGGTGAGATCCCATCTTTACTGACTGTGGAGTATCTATCAGAAAATTCTTTTTTTAATTTTATTGATTTTAAAAACAAACAAACAAAACAAAACATCATTAGACATTAAAAACATAAAACCTCTTTCCATTATAAATCTTTACAAGGCAGGTAACACATTATTTTATATCACATACTTGTAATTTATCCCATTTCCATGTAGACACATAAATTTCGTTTAACAAATTTCACATTATTTCTCTTTACTCTTATTCAATCACATTTCTTTTCTAATTTATCTGCTATTCAATTATCACATTTATATTTTCCTCTGGCTTGTTTACAATTGTTCTCATCTGGCCTTCCTCCGAGATTTTGTTAATTCTCAATTAAACACACACACATAAAACACAAAAACATAAAACTTTCTTTTAGAAAGTAACTTGGCCCCAGATTACCTCTTTTGTATGGACTTCAATTAAATTCATGCTCTTCTTATATACCATTACCTATCTTGTTTACCATTCTCTATCTTCTATATAAATCCTCCCCACTTTTCCCTCCTCTTAATTCTATTTTATATATTTCATCTTGCTTTAAGACAATATTTTTATATCTTTTGACCATTTTTCCATTTACATCTATCTCATTCCCAATATAAAAAGGATAATTTCCCCTGAAGTCACTAATCAGAGTATGATGCCTTTCTATCATTCCCCTAAGTTGAAGTTTGAAATGACACCTAACTCCCAATCTGATTCTGCTTAGTACATTCTACTATTTCAAAAACAAATACTACAATAATAAGTCTATAATAATCAACACATTGGCCCATTAAACTATATTTAAACTAATATTTTAAACATTTCCTTTAATATTTTATTAAAACTTAAAATCATTCATTATTAAACATTTTAACATTGTACCTTAATATTTTAATCTTTTGTTGAATCTTATAGAATTCTAATTGTCTATTTTTAATACAAATACAACTACTAGAATGCTATCATGTGTACTTTGCAGAATCCCTTTTTTTTTTTAAAAAAACCCATACATTACCCTTTGTCCCTAAATTTTTTTTTCTTTTTCCCATCTTGTTTTATACTTTGTAACTTCCACCCCCCCTTTTCCCTTTCTTTCTTAGCCCACCTAGACTTTTTACCCACTCCTCTCCAAACCTCTGCCTTCTTGGCTTCCCCTTTCTGTTGCATTCTTCTTTCCTTTTGCTTTCTGGCATTATATTGTTTTTGCATCTTATTTTTCTCTTTCATAAATATTTTTTTATGTCTTAAGTCCTTCCTTTTCTCTCCTCTCTTTCTCCTTTCTTTCTTAATCACACCATTTAGTTCATTAAAAATGGCTTCTTCTTCCTCCGCTTCTTCCAACTGTTGTTTAATTTGCTGACACATAGCAAGCGCCATATCTAGAAAACAAAGGGCTTCTCCCATAGCGTCCTTGCCTTCTTTCCTTATTTTTAGATATTGTTTTTTTAATTCATCGAGAGATAGAGCCATTATAAACTTTTTCTTCTTTTTCTGTATCCTCTTCTTGTTGTTAAGCCGATCAAATATTTCCAAACTTAAAACAATTCCCCAAAGTCCCAAAATCCCAAAGTCATCAAACAGTCCAGGCAAAGCACAAACTTCTTCCTTTTACAGTTTCTCTTCCTGGGGTAAAGTCAATTAGGGAAAAAAAAAACCAATCTGTATTTTAAATCTTTTTTGTAGTTAGTTTCTAATCTCTTTATCTTCAAAGCATCTCCTCCAACAAAGTCTTAAAATATTTTTTTTTTCCAAGCCTCTCCCTTCCCACTTGTAACAAAGGGCTTTAAGTTTTTACCTTCTGTTAGAAAGCAGATTTTCCATATCCTTTTGTTACTTCCGTAAGGGAGGGAGAGTAACTTTCCCTTTTCAACACTTTCCTTCGCCGCTGAAAACCTTCATTGGGAACATTGTAGCGTCCAAAAAGAATAGTAATTTTCCAGGTATTAGATATGTCCTTAAAGTCCCAGTTCAGCCAAGAAAAAACTTTCATTTTAAAACTTCCTTCTTCTTCCTCCTGCTCATTCTTAATCCAGTTGCCAGCTTCTTCATGGCGGCCATTAAGACCGCCGCTCCACCGCCTTGAGAAAAGGGGGTTATTGCCAGCTGGGGAGGGGGTCTGCAATACCCCTCAACCCCTATCCAGATCCCCCCTATCTTCAGCTACCCCAACAGGGCAGCCTTATCCTCCAGATCCGTGAGGATCGGAGGCACCAAGACGGCTAGCACAGCAGGGATCACGGAGAAACACAAATCCCTGCTGTCACCGAAGCCTGGCAAACTGGAAGTCTGTATCTATCAGAAAATTTTTAATCCCAAACAAATCTTCTGATTTATACCCAAACTGGACATTTTAAGAAACAACCTGTTTGGTAGAATAGTGTTAAAGGCAGAGCTATAATCCACAAACAACAGCTTTGCATATGTTCCTGTTGTTCCAAATAATTCAATACAGTATGGACAACAATAGACGGAGCATCATCAGTTGATCTGTTACTCTTATATGCAAATTGGCATAAGTACAAAGTAGATGGAAGACTAGCCTTAATGTAGTTCAACATCAGTCTCTCAAAACATTTCATGACAACAGATGTTAAAGTTACTGATCTATAATCATTGAGAAATACCACTACTGTATGCTTAGGGACTGGCACTTTAATGGATATCTTCAGGCAGGTAGGAATAGCGCACTGTGACAGGGAAAGATTGAAAATATCTGTGAACACTCCAGCTAACTCTGCAGTGCTGTCTCTAACAACTCATCCCAAGATTCCATCTGGCCCAGCTGCCTTCTGGGTGTTAATATTCTGGAAAGCGGTTCTCACATCACAAATCTGCAATAGAAGTGGTTGTCTCTCAATGGTAGATGTTAGTAGTGTACTATCAGTGGTAGATAGTGGAATGATGATTGTTCCTGTTTCCACCTCAAAATGGATGAAGAATTGATTTAGCTGCTCAGCCAAAGAATCACTATTGCTAGACAAACTATTTTTGTTACTCTGCTCTATAATTTGTTGCAGACCTTGCCATACCCGATGAGAGTCTAAGCTCTCAAAATGATGTTCAATCCTCCGTCTGTACATAGCTTTAATGTCCCTGATGCCCTTTTTCAATTTAGCTCTTGCCTCTCTGTACTGTAGCGCATCATTAGAATGAAAAGCAGCATTTATAGCTCTTAATAAAATACACATTTCTCTATTTATTCAGGGCTTGTTGTTAAAAAACATCCATACTTGTGTGGTGGTACTGACAACATCAATGCAGTGAGCAGCATAAGTGAGTCCTTCCCCAGATCCTGGAACCCTTAATGTGTCATTCCCTAGGGAATGCAGCCATTGTGGTGAGAGTCTTGTAACATGATTGTATAGCTATAAAGTTTTGTTTGAGACTCTTCCCAAGTAGATCTGGTTGATTTCACCTGACAATGATAGAGGATTTTTTTTTTCCTGAAGGGCATCTCATGAAAATGGAGAATACCATCTTAGTGTGACTGAACATATAATAACAGACATATATTTTCCCTCCTATTTAGTCTACATTACCAGGACAATAATTCTAAACTGTCATACTTGATTTAGGTAAATATAGTATAAGATGTCCAACATATTTCCAAATTTGTTTTCCCCTCTTAATTAATATCATTAATTTTGAATTTTAAAAAAATGTCATCATCCATATGTACTTGGAAACCAGCTCATAGCAATTCCAAAGATTTAACATAAGTTGATTAGGTGAAGATTTAAACCCCAAAACATTAATTAAACAGTTTAAAGGAGGAGCAAAACATTTATAATGATTTACTGAAGAGTATCAAGGGGAAATGAATAATTTCCATTAAGTGGGTCTCTGGTTGATAAAAGCTCTCCTTTTATTAAAGAAGGAAAATAACATGTTCCCACTTCTCTTCAGGTGCTGAATAATTGCTTCATTAAGGTAAAATATGCTTCAAGTTCAACTCTGTTCCTATGGATTTAACTGACATAGTTTGGCTGCCAATCAAAGATGATCTGTCCCACGATCTCCCTCTTTCTCAATTTCTCTCTCTGTCTCTGTCTTTCTCTCTGTCTCTCTTCATTTGTCCCTCTCATTCTTTTTGTTCAAGATTTCTTTGACTTCCTAGTCCAGTCATGGCATCATTTCTGTTAGGTTACCAGGAAATTACATTTCATGTAGAGCAGCAAAAAAGCTTCCCAAAGCAAGTTGTGTGGTGGCTAATCATACAATTCCCAGTGAATGATCCCTATCTCAATAGAAACAAATCTTATCATTTCAAAACTCCCTGAGATATTGTTGTATTCATGCATAATAGTAGGCTCTGTCAAATAGATCTTAGACATTTACGATCCGTAAAGGGTCATAAGACAATCTAAGAAATGCATAAATAACAATCTACTTAGTTTATAAAGTAAGGGAACTCTTCAAAATATATTGAGAACTTTGAAAGGATTGGTATGAGTTAGCAGTTTATAAGTTTCTATGTTATTGGTAACTTTGATTGAAGAGGATCTTGACTGCATTCTTTCCTAATGGACAAAGGACTTCTTACAAAGCTACTTAAAAACATACAGCATATTCATTCTGTGGAGGTTATAGATAAAGGAATCTAATATGTCATATCACCCCTTACTGTGCTTCCATCTGATGTTTGGATTTTTTGCTAAAACTCATCTATAGCCCTCCTACAGGTATTAGGCAGAAATTCCAGATAGCTATATGAATACCATTTAGACTTCTATACCGCTTCACAGTGCCTTTCAGCCCTCTCTAAAGGGTTTACAGAGTCAGCATATTGCCCCCAATAATTTTGGATCCTCATTTTACCCACCATGGAAGGATGGAAGGCTGAGTCAACCTTGTGCCTGCGGGTATTTGAACTGCCAAATTGCAGGCAGCCAATATTCAGCCAAAGTAGCCTACAGTACTATACTCTAACCACTGCGCCATCAAGATTCTATTAATGCATTGATTTCTGTCTGGAAGATAAATTCTGTGTGAATCATTCCAACATTCAGGTTTCATAATTGCAATCCTGAGATAGTAGTTGATTCATTATCTAGGAAATACAGCACATTTTGATAATCCATTGATAATGTTTTGGTCCTGTTCTGAACTAATCATAAGGTAGAATCCAGACAGTTGGATTGGAAATCAAGCATTCTCAGCTGATACTGAGTTATAGTGGATGTACAGATTGTTCTTCCTTTTCTCTATCTGTGTTTTGTATTTAAACTCATTGTCCAACAATTGCTCTGTAGGCAGAATGCCAAGATGCATGCTGAAAACTTCACTTCAGAAACAGGGTTCATTCTCTTAGGACTCACATCTCATCAAAATCAATGCATTGCGCTATTTGTGGTCTTCCTAACAATGTACTTGCTCACAGTTTTGGGTAACCTGCTAATTATCATATTGGTACACATTGATGCTCAACTGCACACACCTATGTATTTCTTCCTCAGCCATCTTGCAAGCCTGGACATAGCGTATGTCACCAGCTCTTTGCCTCAGACTTTAGCCCACCTGTTGGCTGGAAAAGGAGTGCTTTCCTCAATAGGTTGCATCTTACAGGGAGGCACTGCTCTGAGTTTGGGCAGTACTGAATGTCTGCTCTTGGGCGTCATGGCTTATGATCGCTACTTGGCCATCTGCAACCCCTTGAGATATGCTTCTGCCATGAACAGAAAGTGCCAACATTTGCTTGCCATCTCCTGCTGGATCATAGGCTTCCTTGTCTCAATGGTCACTATAGTTTGCATCTTTCGCCATTCCTTCTGTGGTCCGAATCTCATTAACCACTTTCTCTGTGAGCTGCGCTTTTTGCTAGCTCTTGCATGTGATGATATAAAGCACACCAGAGACATACTTAATGGTCTATCAGTTTTTGTAGTTCTGGTTCCCTTTTCGATTATCTTGTTTTCCTATAGTTGCATCCTACGTTCAATTTTTCAAATGCAGTCAGTTGCGGGACATTATAAGGTTTTCTCCACCTGTGGCTCCCACCTTGCTGTGGTCACCTTGTTCTATGGTACCATCATGTCTATATACATAAGACCCCATTCAAGCTCATCTCCTGATAAAGACAAAAAGGTTGCAGTTCTGTATCTTGTGATCACTCCCCTGCTTAACCCCATCATTTACACTTTGCGGAATAAGGATATCCACAAGGCTGTAATCAAGGTGTTGAAAAGAAGGAACTTTGAAGAAAAACCATGAAGATTCATATCCTGTTGAATTCATCTCTTTTGACTCAAAGCCTTAATGTCATTATCAATTTGTCACTAAAATAGTTCAGCTGTTTATTTCTGTGATGCTTCTGATGGGATGTGAAATTGGAGCTCTAACTTCTTCTATCAGCATCTCTGTGCTTCATCGGGTCTGCTGAAATGGATATATTGAGGGAAGGAGACTTTGATCTTCTCCTGTCCACTGTTAAAAGTAAGGAACCCAAAGTATACCTCACAGTGGCAATCCAGTTTGTGTTAATCAATCTATAATAAAGGACAGTCCATCACTTTCTGGAGCAGAAACTGATTTCCCTCCAAGTCTTAATAGGAAGGAGAAGTCTTTGGAGGTTGGAAAGACGCTGTTGTGTTTCCATGGATTATTCTATTCTCTTCATAATTTTCAAAGAGCTAACCTTTAGTGATGTTCCTTTTCAATCCATAACCTGTAGAAGTCTATATTAAGGTGATATTATTTTTATCTGCATTATGTAGTCCACCTTCATCCTAACTTGATCAGTAGATGGGAAGGAGTCCTTTGACTGACATAATGTGTACCCAAGAAAACAAAATAATGTTATGTTGTATATTGTAAATATATGTATTATAAACTGCCAGAGTTAATTTATGCTAAGATAGGTGGTCAATACATTTAATAAAATAAATAAATAAAATAATCATTTTTTTCTTTATGATTTTACTTTTATAATTAAAAATCAAAATATTTATTTTTATTTTTATTTATTTCCTTTTTAAAAGAATGCATGACTAAATGTTTGAGAAAGACCACTATATTTTAAATGATATTTATTGCATATGAAAACACACTTGCTAAAAGAATCTAACAGCAAGTTAAGATTTGAGCAACACTGGTACATCCTGTGGTAAACATGTAAAATATTAGCCTATTATGTTTTGCAAAAAACTGTTATTTATTCCCAAATTGAATCAAATGCAACTTTTCTGGTACCTCACATAAAATCATTTCTGTTTCTTCGTTTCCAAATACAAGAAGTTTGGCTAAGGAACAATTCTTGTATATAAATCTTTTGAAATTTTTTATGAATACTAACATAAGAGATCAGAATGTTATTTGCATTTCCCAAGTTAATAATTTGATTGACAATATCGGTGTCTGTGAAGTTTGAAGTATTTTATTATTATCATTATTATTATTGTTATTATTTATTAAAATATACATCAGCATCAGTACATGAACAGTGTGGCATCTTGGTATTATTCATTTTGGTACAAGTGGCAATAATAATATTAATAATATTTGTTATATTAGTCAAATTTATGTAAACCTAGAATTAATGTACATGTTTGTTTAAAGGAGTTATTCAATATTTCAGTGTTCCATTTTAATGCCAATCACAATATTATTTGAGCTTACATAGTAGTGCCATCTTTCAACCTCTAATCTTTCCCTCTAGTCATTGCTTTTATTCTATAATATAAAAAATATGTGTGCTAATATTCCCCCTATTTCTACTTCTATTCTGGCTTTTAGTCAGGCAACTGTTACTAATCCTAGTGTTAGTAACCATGTTTAGATTAAGATATAGTCCTTCATTATTTAATTATTCAATGTTCCAGTGCACCATTCTAGTGTCAATCACCATATTGTTTAAATATACATAATAATACCATCTTTCAACCTCTTATCTTTCCATCTATCTATTACTTTATATATATAAAAGTGTGTATTCTTATTTCTACCTCTATTCTAGTTTTTAATCAGGTCATCATTATATTAGAAAGAAAAAAGAAAGAAAGAAAGAAAGATTTCTTTTCTATCTATCATCTCTTGGTCATTTTAATACTTCAATTCTTATTCATTTTTAGCTTGCCTCCCATACTTTTCTCTGCAATTCGGTTTCTATCTACACCTGTGTCTTCACCATTCAGTCTAAACATTTCTGCCATCTCTACCCTCCTATGCTGCCAGATCTTCACAGTAGATCTTCAAAGTATCTACCCAAGCTCCTTTCAGAAGTATCTTTCCTGCTTATCCAATTCCATTTTTAAATCTCTTAAAGTACTTTCCCCTTGGTTTATTTCATCAGTCATTATTATGTGTCTTGTCTTTTCCTTCTCATCTTCTTGCTCTATTTGTTGGTTTGTCTGTTCTATCTTTTCCTCCATTTTTTCGGTTGCCTCCTCTCTTTCCTGGAATTTTTGGTCTTCATTCATTATCAGTTGCAGGGTACTTTCTATTTTCCCATTTATGCCATGCAATAGGTTCTGTATCTCCTGTGATTCATTCGCATAGTATCCTTAATGCTTTGGGACATCAACATCATTTCTTTTGAAATTTCACTTATTTCCCCCGATGGAGCATCTTGTGTTATTTTAGTAAGTCCCGCTTTTACTCAATAGTCCAAAAATAATATATTCAAGCCTACTGCTGCTCCTCAGAAAGTATAATACTCATAGTTCTTTATATTTCAGGATTATTCAATCAGATCCATTTAGATAGTCCAGGAAGCATTTCAAAAGTCAGAAGTCAGTTTACTTTCCTTAAGAGTCTTCCTTATTCCCACAGTTGAGTCTCCAGTAATCATAAAGTAGATAATTATAGATCAGTAGGTATCACCACAGTCCTCCAGATGAGCATTGTTTATTTCTCTTATCAGAAACTTTCCCAGGCTTGGAAAGTTGGATATATTTTCCATTCATCAGTAGGTGATGCCCTCAACTTAGGTTTCAGCATTGTTGGAAATGTAACCAATTTTAATTCAATTTATAGAAGCAAAGTCAGTTATTCAAGTAGATAGTTCCAGCATTTTAAAATGCCTTTCCAAAACAACACCTACTCAGTTTGAAAGTCCAATTTTCTATGTTTTAAAAAGTTTTTAGTTTCTCTCTCCTTAGTTCCTTTCTTTGGGGTCTAGGATTTTTCTCTGTATAATTATTTGCCTCTTTATCAAACAGTTATAAGAGTCTCTTTTTCTTGATTTTCTTTCTTTTTTCCTTTTAAAGTTAGGTTCTAAATAAAAAAGGAATTATCTCACCCAGCTCCAGTCACTGTCCATCTACACTGCTCCTGCACTTTCTTTATTGCCTCAGCTGTCCTAGCTTCATGGCAGCTATGATGGCTGCCTCTTGTCCTCATCATGGATGAAAGGGAAGAAGTCCTGAGTCAAGCAAAGGAGTTGCAGGTCTCTGCAACCTCTTTTCTTCACCACCCATACTGGGTGGATTTAGCTTCTTTCAAAGCCCTCCAATGGAGAGAACTCAGCGTGGGGGTGTGGAGATTCATTCCTCACATTTGATCTCACTGCAATGTCAACCAGAAGTCAAAAGTTTGAAGTTTTTTGAACTTCAAAATGTACAATTAAAAGTTCTCAAATAATAATGAAGAAATATTGTCCAGCTAGAATTCTGCCCAGTATGTTAAATAAAACTCGAATTCCATGACCCTTTGTAATACCTAGAAAAACAACACCTCTCACAGTTCAGTAACAGGGACTAACTACAATGCACCATGTAGAATGTTCCTCCAACCCCTTCTAACCAACCCTCTGAAGAATAGAATGTGTGGGAACAATGAATACTAGAACTCATAGCCATGTTCTTCCTATTTCTTAGAGATAGTTCTTTCTCCGTGGCTTATTATTTATTCTGGAACATCTAACATTTATTCCTCAAAGGTACTCTAGACATCTTGCTTTCCATAAGTGTGACTTCATCATCTGGTTTTTTTCTTTTTATTATTTTTATTATGTGATTTTCTTTGTTATATATAAAATTTCCATATCTACCATGACTGTGTACTGTCTGGGTACAATCTCTTTTAAATACAAGTAATAAATCTTATACATACAATAACTATAATTATTATTCTCAAAACCTATTCACCATAATCTTCATTTATCCTTATTAAACATTCCCCATTATTTAATTAAAACACTATTCAGCTTTATCCATAATTGGTTAATAATATCAAACATTATAAACATCATTTGAACATCACATTTATAAACATTATCCTCTAATTCTGTTAATCATCATGTTTACTTATCTTGGTTATTCAATATTTCAGTATTTAGTTGCACATTTATTTCATCTGTTTACATATCCTCCTCCATTCTAAGTTTCTAACTTCTGCTTCTACTTTGTAATCATTGATAAAATAGTTCCCAAATTAAAAAGTATTCTGTTTCTTCTTTATCCTTAATTTTTACTTTTAATCTATCAATTTTAGCACATTCTAATATTTTCTTTATTACATTTTCCTCTATAGGTATATTTTCATTTTTCCAGTTTTGTGCATATACAATTCTCACTGCTGTGACCACATGTAAGATCGTGTAAGATCAGACCACTCATATGAGTAACAGTTCATTTAGTGACTGATCAAAGTTACAACAGCACTGAAAAAAAGTCACTCATGACCATTTTTCACACTTACAACCAATGCACCATCCTGATGGTCAATGATCAAAATTCAGAAGCTTGGCAACAGACTCGTATTTCTTTTTTTTAAATGTTTTTTTTATTTTTAGACAAACATACACAAACAAAACATAAAACATAGGACCATCTTGAAGTTACATAAATACAGTGTGCCAGTTGGTTACAAAACTTTTGTGCATTCTCTCTGTTGTCCTCACAATTTATATAAATTCTCATATTCTCACTCTAATATCTATGTATATATTATTATTAGTTATTGATCATTTATTTGACTAAACTGTTGTTCCATTTTATTCAAGATAGTCTAAATTTTAGGTAAATTTATATTATAGATTCATCCAATGGTAGTACATGTTTATATTATATTCTGTATCGTTCTATTATTCTAATATTGTAAAGTTTTCTGACATATTTCATTTCCATATCTTTTTGTCTAACCATTGGTAAAATAAATCCCATATCTTATAAAATTGTTTATCTTCTTGTTCTCTAATTTGAAATGTCAATTTACTCATTTCAGCACATTCCATTATTTTCTTAATAACTTGCATTGGCATTTTATCATTTTTCCAATTTTTAGCAAATATAATTCTAGCCGCTGTTAGTACATTTACAATCAAATATTTCAGTTTCCTATTGTATATTTCTGGTAAGATCCCCAATAAAAATATGTCTGGCTTAAAGTCTATGTGTTGTTTTGTCATTTTTTCCAACCATGTGTGGATTTTAGTCCAATATCTTTTTGCTTCTGCACATGTCCACCACGTGTGGTAATATGAACCCAGTATCTGATGACATTTCCAACTTATGGGACACAACAAAGGCATATGTGAGGGGTCTGATAATAGTATTTGTAACAAAAAAAAATAGAGATAGGATTGCAATACAAGATAAACTGGAAAAATTGGAAAATAAATTGCAAAAAGATCCAGGTAATGAATCAATTAAAAAAGAATTAAATTTGATTAAACATGAAATAAATTTAAGCCTCCAAGAAGAAATGGCTAGAAAATTAAAATTAGTGAAACAACATTACTTTGAGAATGTGAATAAGCCTGGGAGATGGCTCTCCCACGAATTAAAAAAGAGCAGGAGAAAAGAACTATAATAGCCTTACAGGATGAGAATGGAATACTGTGTTCACAATCAGAGCAAAAGAAAACAATAGCCCAATTTTTTTTTGCTAATGTATACAAAAAAAGAAGAAATTTTAGAGGAAAACATCACACAATATTTTGAGGACAAAGAATTACCTTTTATATTGGAAACTGCTCGAGAGGTACTAAATGATAAATGTTCTGTATTAACATTCTTGTAAACTCGCATTCTGATTGGTCCACCTGGACCGCAACCCGATTGGTTCACTGAACGCCTGTGATTGGAGCGCTGAGAATCTACCGTGATTGGCCGAGCCGATTGCAGGAGATTCAAAGCGCTGCCATTGGCCGCCGAGCCGCCGGCCGGCTGTATAAAGCCAAGCGGCTCGCATGCTTTAGCTATCCTTGTTCTGAAGTCACAATAAAGAGCTGACTGTTCACTTTCGCGTCTCGCCTCTTATCTGACCCGATCCACCGATCTAACACTGGCGACGAGGATGGGATC
Source organism: Pseudonaja textilis (assembly GCF_049901715.1). Lineage (NCBI taxonomy): Eukaryota > Metazoa > Chordata > Lepidosauria > Squamata > Elapidae > Pseudonaja > Pseudonaja textilis. The sequence continues at coordinate 111,090,882 of NC_142008.1, forward strand.
ATGAGGCGAGGACCAACCAGCACGTGGCAAACGGTGCTCAACGACCTGCAAGATGGCCAGCACCCCGCCACCCGCTCCGTTCGACCCAGCCACCGACGATTGGGAGTCGTACACTGATCGCTTCCAGATGTTCCTGGAATGCAGCAACCTCAAGGACGCCAACGGCCAGAGGAAACGGGCAGTGTTTCTGACACACTGTGGCCCCACGGTATTCAAGATGGCCAAGGCGCTGGCCAAGCCCGCCGATGTAAAGGAGATGGACTGGGCTGACCTTGAGCCCATTTTGCACTGCCATTATGCCCCTGCCGCGCCCATCCTCATCCGTAGGCACGACTTCTACCACCGAGATCAGCGCAAGGCGAAACCATAGGTGACTTTGTGGCTCAACTGCGGAACCTGGGAGGCCTCTGCGGGTTCACCGACCTGGACGAGGCACTTCGGGACCGAGTCGTCCTCAGACTCAGAGACCCCGTGCTGCAGAGCCAGTTAATGTCCAAGGGCGACATCTCCCTCGCCGACGCACTCGCTGAGGCTACCGCCGCCGAGGCCACCCACCAGTCAGCAGCCCGGATGCGACAAGCAAACACGACTGAACAGCCACCGACCAACAAAGCGACCCCAGCCTCAGCAAAGCCCGGAGAAGCCAGCCGCCGAGAAACAACCACACACCATGGCGACCTCGAACCCCAATCCAACACCGAGGACGAAGACGAGGAGATCCATCAGCTGCAGACCGAGCGCGACCACCGGAACCGCAGGGGACGTAAGTCGGGTTTCCATTGCGCCGGCTGCGGCGGCGATCACCCCCACTCCGAATGCCATTTTCTCGACGCCATTTGCCGGCATTGCGAGAAGCGGGGGCACATCGCCAAGGTGTGCCAGAACAAAAAGAGCTACAGCCCGCAACGACAAGGAAACAGCCCCCGACAATGAGACAGCACTCCCCCCAGGCACCGAGACCGCCAGACCAAGAGCCGGTGGAGCCACGACAGCCGCAGCAGATGACTCAGTGAAGTACAGCGGCGCGAGGAAACCCACCAGATGGTCGTCATCGGCCATTCATCAACCATGGACGCCCGAAAGGTACACGTGGCGTTGTGCATCGAGGACCAGCCCTGCGAGATGGAAGTGGACTCCGGGTCCTACCTCTCCATGGTCTCTTGGCGTACAACCAAGCACCTAGTACCGACCATCCGCCGCAACGAACTAGACGACCAGAAGCTGTTCCTGAAAGACTACCAGGGAAACCGCATCCCTGTGGCCGGCATTGGGCATTTTAAAGTCACCTTTAAGAACCACACTGACATCTTGCCACTCACAATCGTGGACCGGGACCGCCCCAGCTTGCTCAGCCTGCAATGGTTCTCCCCGCTGGGAATTGAGGTGATGGGCATCCATCACACGGACGAGGCCGACTGGGAAGTGACCCTCGTAAAAGAGTTCCAGGAGGTCTTCGATGACTCACTAGGCAAGTACCGAGGGCCCCCTATCTCTTTCAACCTTAACCCTAACGTCGCCCCAATCCGCCTCAAACCTCGGCGAGTGCCATTTGCGCTCAAGCCAAAAATCGACGAGCAGCTAGACAAGCTCGTCGCGCAAGGGGTACTAGAACCCATCGACCATGCCCACTGGGAAACGCCCATAGTCACCCCCATCAAACCCGATGGCTCCATAAGAATCTGTGGTGACTACAAGGCCACCCTCAATCACGCACTGCAGCAAAGCGCCTACCCGTCCCAGTAGTACAGCAACTTCTGTACTCACTGGGGGGAGGCCGGGTCTTCGCAAAACTCAACTTGGCACAAGCATATCAGCAATTGCCGGTCGATGTGGAGACAGCCGAAGCGCAAACGATTGTTACACACCGGGGGGCTTTTCGATGCAACTGACTCCAATTCGGAGTCAGCGTCGCCCCAGGAGTCTTCCAAAGTCTTATGGAAAGGCTCCTCCAGGGAATAAAAGGAGTGGTCCCCTACTTTGATGATGTGCTGGTCACAGCCGCCAACAGAGAACAATTGGAAACCTGTTTAAGGGCGATGCTTAGCAAATTCAAAGACGCCGGCCTTAAAGTCAAAAGAAACAAATGCCAACTCCACACTGAGAGGGTCGAATTCCTGGGGTACCTCCTGGACCGGCACGGAATACACCCAACTGGGAAGAAACTCAGAGCCACCAAAGAAGCCCCCACACCAACAAACAAGGTGGAACTACAGGCATTCTTGGGACTGCTTAATTTTTACAATGTTTTCCTACCCCAGAAGGCGACCGTGGTGGAACCCCTACACCAGCTACTCGATAAAGCAGCCATCTGGACCTGGGGAAAGCGGGAGGAGACTGTGTTCCAACAAACAAAAAACCTGCTGACATCAGACGCAGTCCTGATCCAGTATAGCGAGACCCTACCACTCACGGTAACTTGCGACACATCACCTTTCGGCATCGGAGCGGCCCTCAGCCACACCCTACCTGACGGGAAGGAAGCACCCATCGCCTTCTTCTCCAGAATGCTGACCAAGCCAGAAAGAAATTACAGCCAACTGGACAAAGAAGCCCTCGCCATCGTCGCCGGAGTGAAAAGGTTCCACGAGTACCTTTACGGTAGGACCTTTTCAATCATTACAGACCACAAACCCCTGCTCGGGATACTCGCAGGGAACAAGGCCACCCCGAACATCCTGTCGCCCCGGATGATGCGGTGGTTTGAGTTCCTTGCCGCGTACTCGTATGAACTGTCACACCAGCCCGGCAAGAACATTCCGCACGCTGACGCATTAAGCTGGTCACCACTACCAGACCTAGACGACGACCCAGCGCCCACAATGATGATCCTGCAAATCGAGACCCTACCCAGCCCACTCTTAACCGCGCCAGACATTGCCCATGAAACAAATAAAGACAAACGGCTGGCACGGGTATTGAGCTGGGTAGAGCGGGGGTGGCCGGAAAACGATGGCGGCGAACAGTTCAAAGCCTTCGAAACCGCCAAACTGAGCTGTTCACACAAAGGGGGTGAATACTCTGGGGAGACCGGGTAGTCATACCGGAAGCACTACAAAATAGAGTGCTGGCAATGCTGCACGAGGGACATCCGGGGGTTGTCAAGATGAAAGCCCTGGCCAGAAGCTACACTTGGTGGCCAGGGATGGACAAACAAATCGAGACATGGGTCGCCGGCTGCAGCAGGTGCCAAGAGTCGAGAGCCACCACCCCCGCCGCCCCGGTCCTGGAATGGGAAACCCCCAGAGGACCATGGTCGCGAATACACATAGACTTCGCCGGGCCAACCAAGGGGCATACATTCCTCATCACCGTAGATGCTTACTCCAACTGGCTGGAGGTAAGCACCATGAGGGCAACAACAACAGAAGCGGTCATCGACAAACTCAACAGACTCTTTGCAACGCATGGGCTACCGGATGTCATAGTGTCGGACAACGGGCCACAGTTCATGGCACTGGCATTTGAAAAATACCTGGCCGAACGGGGCATCAGACACGCCTTAACCTCGACGGCTCACCCGGCGGCGAACAGTAGGGCGGAATGGATGGTCCAATACCCAAAATAAACCATCCAAAAAATCAAAACCGGCGACATCCAAGAAAAAATAAACAAGCTACTCTTCATACAGCACATCACACCGAGCACAACCATGAACAAGAGCCCAGCGGAGTTACTGATGAGAAGGAAACTGAGGTCTCCACTGGACCGACTACACCCCACCTACAACCCAGAGAAACCACCAGACTCCTCCAGCCAGTACCGGGCATTCAACATCGGGGACACGGTCTACGCAAAGAACTTCACGGGAGACCCCCTCTGGGTACCTGCACAAATAACACAGGTAACCGGGCCCCAATCATACAGACTCCAAACGACGGACGGAAGGAGCTGGAAGCGGCACATCGACCAGCTACGGTCCAGACTAGCCGCCAACACCCCCGACGCCTCAGCAACAACAACCACGGAAAGCAGAGAGGGAGGGGAAGCCTCAGCAACCAAGCCGGTGAACAACAAAAGGCTGGAATCATCAACGGCACACACCCCAACACAAGCCGAACACCCCCCACCAGAAGACAGAAACGTTCAAATAAACCAGCCATACTCACCAGCAGACCTCGAACTGTCGCAGACGGGATCTTCACCTGGGAGGGACAGCCAAGCCAGCTCAACCAGCCCGGAAAGACTGAGCGAGAGCAACAGGAACCGCAACTCGACCGACCCAGGCAGTCCGGGCGGGAGTTGCAGCAACAGGCCCAGCTCACCCTTCCAGGCGGTTCCATCAATGGAGTTGAGAGCGACGCGGAGCCCGTCCGAACTGGCCAATGATCACACACAGACTGAACCGCGCAGGTCAACTAGACAGAGTCGGAGTCCCACCTACCTGCACGACTACGTCACGACGCTGTGTCGGACGAAACCATGAGGGGAGGGGTGTTCTGTATTAACATTCTTGTAAACTCGCATTCTGATTGGTCCACCCAGACCACAACCCGATTGGTTCGCTGAACGCCTGTGATTGGAGCGCTGAGAATCTACCGCGATTGGCCGAGCCGATCGCGGGAGATTCAAAGCGCTGCCATTGGCCGCCGAGCCACCGGCCGGCTGTATAAAGCCAAGCGGCTCGCACGCTTTAGCTGTCCTTGTTCTGAAGTCACAATAAAGAGCTGACTGTTCACTTTCGTGTCTCGCCTCTTATGTGACCCGATCCACCGATCTAACAATAAAATAACCTTAAAAGAGGTAAAAGAGGCAATTGGAAGACAGAAAACCAACAAAACACCAGGACCAGATCGAATACCTTTGGAATTCTATAAAGAATTCCAAGATATACTACGCGACTTCCTGGTGGAAATATATGATAAGGCTCTGAATTGTGCCAAAATATCTCAAACATGGACGGAAGCTCTGATATCCCTCATTCCCAAAGAGCAAACAGATCCTCACCAAATTAGAAATTACAGACCTATCTCACTCCTGAACATAGATTATAAAATTTTAGCGATAATAATTGCAGATAGATTTTTTAAAAATTGAATGATATTTTTCATCCAGACCAGAATGGTTTTCTCCCAAATAGATATATTAAAAATATTAATGGATGTCCTAGGGTATTATGAAACTAAATCTAATAACCAGATGGCGTTCATATTTTTGGATGCTCAAAAGGCATTTGACAATTTAAATTTGCAATTTTTGATTGAGCAAATATCTAGGATGAAATTTGGTGAAAAATTTATAGGACTAATTAAAACAATATATTCTATAAAAAATGCAAAATTAGTAATTAATGGAGAAACCATAAACAATATAAAATTAAACAAAGGAGTGAGACAGGGATGTCCGCTTGCCCCATTATTATATATCTTATCAGCAGAAGTGTAAACCCAGATAAGGAAAAATCAAAATATCCAAGGGTTGACTATTAAACAGGAAACATACAAACTGCAAGCATTTGCTGATGACATGGTCTTCATAATGGAGGACCCAAAAGAGTCAAGCAAAAATTTAACACAAGAGATAGAGGCATTCTATCTGACAGAGCAGTTCCTCCCTGTAAGATGCAACCTATTGAGGAAAGCACTCCTTTTCCAGCCAAGAGGTGGACTAATGTCTGAGGCACAGAGCTGGTGACATACGCTATGTCCACACTTGCAAGATGGCTGAGGAAGAAGTACATAGGTGTGTGCAGTTGAGCATCAATGTGTATCAATATGATGATCAGCAGGTTACCCAAAACTGTAAGCAAGTACATTATTAGGAAGAACACAAATAGCACAATGTCGCAGCGAGCGACCGGTCCGTTGTTCCGTCGGCGTTCTTTCGCTGCCTATGGAATTCCCCGCAGGGAAGAAGTTTAGAGGGACCCTCGCAAGGGTGAATACCAATAACAGACACCAGACATCCGATTGTTTTCATAGGAGGGAGCACATCACACCCGGGGCAGATGGATTGACCCAGGCAGCAGCAGCAGCAGCAGCAGCAGCAGCCCCGAGTGCTTTGCACAAACCTCATTTATTATCCTCTTTCAAGCGGGTGGGGGAGCACACAGGGGGTAGCAGAGTTTTACCTTATATGGAAGAAATCATAAACAAAGAACAAAGAACAAAGTATGTGATAGTTTGCAAGCTTGCAAGTATGCTTATCATACAGAGCTAACGTGTCCTGGGATGGAAAGTAACAACAGTCAGTGTTTCATGATCATATTGAAACATTTTGCAGTTGGCTAAAACAAGGTCGTCAGATATGTGCAAACATCCCTGTATCCGTGTTTGACAATGTCTGCTTAATGGTGGAATAGCTACAGCACAATGTGTTGATTTTGATGAGATGTGAGTCCCAAGAGGATGAACCCTGTTTCTGAAGTCATTAAAAGAAAAAAAAAGGTCCTTCTTTGAAGGAAATGCATGGTTCAGAAAAGTGAAAAACAAGCAAACAAATTCAAACAAGCTGTTGCAGATATACTTCTTATACAACAGGATCTCATTTTAATGAATAACATGGTCCTTTAACTCCTACAAGACCAATCTCAGCTGACCCTCTCATTTTCAGTGTAATTTATTTGAGGAAAAAAAGTACTTTTTTTAAAAAGAGGCTTTTGGAAGGACAGGTATATCCTTGATGTATCATAAGTACAGCTGAAGGTCTTTTGGAATAAAGAAAAGCCCACAAACACTTATTCATTTCTAAGTAATAGGTAGCTTATATCTACAGATAGTCCTCAACTATTGGCCACAAGGGAGACCAAAATTTCTGTTGCTCAGTAAGACAGTTAAGTGAATTTTGCTCCATTTTAAAAGCTTTCTTGCCATAGTGGTTAAGGGAATCTCTGTAGTTAAGTTAGTAACATAGTTGTTAAGTCAATCTCACTTCCCCATTGACTTTGCTTGCCGGAAATTTGCAAAAGGGGAATCATATGACCCTGGGGCACTGCAATTGAGCAGTGGGATCCTACCTGTTCCACCACTGGTTCGGTGATCGTGCCCGCGTGTGTGCAGCTTTCCACACACTAGCTGAGGCCTGCAGAACCAATCAGCTGAGAGGAGAAAGAAGAGAAAAGTGCAGGGGTGAGTGGAAGGGCCGATCCTGAACTTTTCTCTTCTTTCTCCTCTCAGCTGATCATTGGAGGCTTTTTTTTTTTTTTACTATCGGTTCAGCCGAACTGGTAGGATTTTTTGCTACCGGTTTGGCCAAACTAGGCCAAACCGGTAGCATATCACCACTGCTGCAACTGTCAGAAATACGAGTCTGTTGCCAAACTTCTGAATTTTGATCATTGATCATCAGGTACAGATCATTGACAGGTACTGATGAAAAGGTAATTAAAAAACTTTATGGACATTTATTAGAGTATAAGCTGGAAGAAGAGCAAGTTAAAGAAATGATGATTGATGATTGATAGAAAAGGTCCCAAATTTTATAAAATTGTTTATCCTCTTGTTCTCTAATTTCAAATGTCAATCTACTCATTTCAGCACATTCCAATATTTTCTTAATAATTTCTTCCTGCAATGGTATTTTCTCATTTTTCCAGTTTTTAGCAAATACAATTCTAGCCGCTGTTAATACATTTACAATCAGGTATATCAAATCTTTCTTATATGTATCAGGTAAGATTCCCAATAGAAAGATCTCTGGTTTCAAATCTGTGTGTTTCTTTGTCATTTTTTCCAACCGAATGCGAATTTTAGTCCAGTATTTTCTTTTTCTTTTTTTAAATATAGTTTATTAATTTTTACAATTAAAACCAGTCACAATACATACACAAATAAGCAAAAGAAAGAAAGAAAGAAAAGAAAGAAAAGAGAAGAGGAAGAGAGGGAAAGGATTTTAAGAAAAGAAAGAAAGAAAGAGGTTACAGGATTAAAAGTATTCTTATTTTAACAGTTTGCAAGATCTTCTTTTGTTTTCATCACCTTAACTTGTGTCATATAACCACACCTGTTTTTAACTTATATCGCTACCTCGTTATTATGTATTGATACTTTTCTTTTATGCCTTATAATATATTATTTATCTTTGGTCAATCCAATTATACCAACAATTCCAGCTGTCATAGTATAGTGAAGTGTCTTTGTTTTTAGCGCCAAAGTCAATTTATCCATTTCTGCGCATTTTGAGATTTTTTCAATAATCATTTCTTCTGATGGAATTTGGTGTTGTTTCCAATGTTGAGCGAAGGCTAATCTGGCCGCTGTTAAAATGTGTATTGTTATGTATTTGGTTTTTTTTGGAAATTTGCTTATCAAAAATCCCTAGTAGGAAGGACTCTGGTTTGTATTCGATCTGCTCTTTGGTGATTTCTTCCAACCAAGTTTTGATTTTCTTCCAATACTTTTGGGTTTCTGCACAGGACCACCACATATGGAAAAAGGTTCCTTCTTTTTTCCTACACTTCCAGCAATGCGAACTCATGTTGGGGTGCATCTTCGCTAACCTCAAGGGGGAGATGCCATCTATAAAACATTTTATAAAGATTTTCCTTGTATGCTGCCGATTTGGTAATCTTATTGTTTCTGCCCCAAACTTTCTCCCATTCCGCTAATGTGATGCTGCGCCCTACGTTCTTACTCCAAGCAATCATATTTCCTTTTACGATTTCTTCTTCTAGTTCTGTTTCTAATAAGTAGTTATAAAATTTTGTTATGTTTTTTTATTTGATCCTAATAAAATTTTATCTAACTGTTGCAGTTTGTTATTAATTCCGAATTCTTTTTGTCTTGTTTATATCTGCTTTGAATCTGAAGATAAACCCATTGATCAATTTTATGTCCTTGCTCTTGAAGATCCAGCCTCGGTTTCAAATTTCCTTGTGGGTCTAATAAGTCTTTGTATTTAATCATTTTGGTAAGCTCCAAATTGTTTGGGTGAATCATTGCCTCCATTGTTGAAATCCATACTGGTACTTTTGTATAATGTTTTTCCTTATTTTCCTCCAAATTGTTAATAGTGCATCTCTAATTAAATGTCTATGGAAATATTTTTGACTGGTTTTCCTACGTCCCCATAGAAAGGCGTGCCACCCCTTTGTAAATCATGGCCTTCTAGAAATAGTATTCTTTTATTGGTTAAATTCACCCAATCCTTCAACCAAACTAATGAGGTGGCCATATGGTATAACTCCCAGTTTGGAAATGCTAACCCTCCCCTGCTCTTCATATCCTGCATTGCTTTTTACATTTATTCTGGGTTTTTTCCTTGCCAAATAAATTTCAGGGTTGTTCTATTGAGTTCTTCAAAAACTTTTTATGTAATTTAATTGGGATCGTTTTGGAATAAATACAAAAATTTAGGGAGAATGTTCATTTTAATAGTAGCAATTCAGCCTAGTAGTGAAATTTGAAGTTTCCCCACGATTCTAAATCTTTCTTTACCTGATGTATCAGTTTATCATAATTGTTTTCTTTAAGTGTCTTACAGTGTGGGGTTAGCCAAATTCCTAAGTATTTCACTTTCTTTGTCACTTGTATCTGCATTATTTCTTCTAGTTCTATTTTCTGTTTTCTGTTAGGTTTTTGGTCATTAATTTGGTTTTTTTTTTTTGTTTATTTTAAGTCCCGCTACTGCTCCAAATTTCTCTAATTCACTCATCAATTTTGGTCCCCTGTCTTTGGTTCTTCAAGGAAGAAAATCATGTCGTCCGCAACGCTTGCAATTTATATTCCTCTTTCTTAACTGTTAATCCCTTTATATCTGAATTCGCCTAATTCATGTTAATAATGTCTCTAATGCTAATATGAAGAGCAGGGGAGAGAGTGGGCAACCCTGTCTCACTCTTTTTCTATCTTTATTGGGCGGGTGCATTCCCCATTCACTATTATATTAGCTTGTTGTGTGTCATATATAGTTGTTATAATATTTTCAAATTTGGTACCCAGATTCAAATTATAAATTTTTTGAATTAAAAATTGCCAATTCAAATTATCGAAAGCTTTTTCTGCATCTAGAAACATGAGTGCTACTTGTCTCTCTGGGTGGGCTTCATAAAATTCTAGTACGTCTAATACTATTCTTAGATTATTCTTTATTTGCCTAGTTGGAAGGAATCCATTTTGATCTTCATGTATATACAAGTTTAGCAATCTTTTTAATCTGTTTGCTATAATAGAAGTGAATATTTTATAATCAGTATTTAAGAGTGAAATCGGCCTGTAATTGTTTATATATCTGGGATCTGTATCCTCCTTCGGGATCAGTGAGATCAACACCCCCCCTCCATGAGTCCGGCATCCTGGCTGCCAGTAAAACGTCATTGAAAACTTCCACCATAAGTGGTCCAATTTGTTCTGCTATTGCCTTATACAGCTCCCCTGGAATCCCGTCTGGGCCCAGGGTTTTGTTATTTTTCTGGTTCTCTATTGCTGATTTCAATTCTGATTCAGTAATGTCTTTATTTAGTAGCTCTACCATTTCTTCCCCAATTGCCTTATCCTTCATTTCATCTAAATAGTTCCTTATTCTATCTTCACTGACATCTTCTTTTTTTATATAGATCTTCAAAGTATTTATGAGTAATTTCTTTTTTCTGTTCTATTTCCTGGTGTATCCCTTACTATCTATTAATTCTTTTTATATCAATCTCTTTTCTTTCTTTTTTTAAAATTTGTAAGATAGCCATCTTCCTGGCTTGTTGGCATGTTCAAAATAGGTTTGTCTAGTCAAATTCAAATTCATGGTCATTTTCTCTTGTTCAATTAAATTCAGTTTGTGTTTAGCTATTCTTATCTGATTTTGCAGTTTTGAATCTTTTGGAGTATTCTGTAGGAGGGTTTCTAGCTCCTTAATTCTTTGTTGTAATTTGTTTTGTTGGGAATATTTTTCCTTGTTTCTCTTGGCGTTATAAGAGATTGTTATACCTCTTATTACCACCTTCATTGTGTCCCAAATATTTTGTTTCGTAGTTTCTCCGTTATCGTTTTCTTTTATAAAAAAATTTAATTCCTCCTTTAATTTGTTGATATATTCTTTTTCTGTTATTAATTGGGTATTTAGCATCCATCTTCTCTTTGGTTTTGCCCTACCCTTCCATATTATCTGAATTGGGTTATGGTCTGCCCATTCGTTGGGCAAAATTTTGTATCGCTTTGCTATTTCCCCATTCATCCATGCCATGTCGATCCGTGTCCATATTTGGTGGGGATTGGAATAGAATGTAAATTGTTTTCTTTCAGGGTGAAGTCTTCTCCATATATCTGTCAGATTTAGCTCTTTCATCATTTCCCTACAGATCTTAGGGAGCTCTCTCTTCCCCTTTTTATTCTTTCCACCATTACTGTGGTCTTTTTGAAAATCAGCAATGGAGCTGAAGTCTCCTATAATACAAATGTTTCTTTTTTGCAATTCAACCAATTTTCTATATAGGTGTTTAAAAAACTCTTTTTGATCTCCATTTGGGGCATAAATTACTACTAAAAGAATTGGGATATCATTAATCCAGATCTGCAAAGCCAGAGTCCTTCCTTCCGAATCCGACCATATTAGTTCTGATTTCATATTCTCTTTCACATATACTGCGATTCCCTTCTTTTTCCCGTCATCCGCTGGTGTGGTAAATAACTTTCCTAATTTCGGGCATTCTAAGTATTTTTCATCTTTCTTCTTTATATGGGTTTCTTGGAGGCATATTATATCGGCATTTTGTTTGATTAATTTAATTAATACCCTTTTTCTTTTATTTGTCGAATTTAAACCATTTATGTTTATTGATAGTAAATTTTTTTCTTCTCCCATCTATTTAGTTCTGTTTTGCTCTTTGTCATGCAACAATTCCTCTCTCTTCTTGCACTTGTGTTTGTGTGGTTCCTTCTGTCTTTTGTTGTAAGTGAGTGTTCTCTTGGTTCTCTACAGTTCCGGTTCTATTTTTATGTCCACTGTATTCTTCTTGAAACTTTGTGTCCAATTTCTCCCTACTACTTTGCTCCTGTGGGCCCACCATCCGTTCGTAAAAATCCTGGGCTTTTTCCATAGTATCTATTTTGATTTTCCTCTCTTTCCACGACACTAACATTCCTTCTGGAATAAGCCATTTAAATGTGATTCTTTTTTTATTTAAATATGCTGCCAGAAATTTATAGTCACGCCTTTGTTCCTTATTCTCCTCGGTATCTGTTTAAGAATCACAATTTCTTTCTCTTTGTAGGTTATAGTTTTATCTCTTGAGGTTCTATATATCATGTCTTGAACACATCTTCTAGTGAATCGTATATGTACTTCCCTAGAACAATTGTGGCGTCTTGCATAATTTGTATTGACCCGGTAGACTTCATCAAACTCTTTTTGAATTTCATCTTTATCCATCTTCAATAAACCGGCCAGTATTTCTGCCATCAAGTATTCCAGGTCTTCTTCTTTTGATTCTGTCACATTTTGGAATCTTAGGTAAGTTGTTGCCTTGTCCATTTCTAGGAGGACAAGGAGTCCTCCATTTCTTTGCTCATGCTTCTGAGATCTTCATCCACCCTTTCTAATTCCCTTTCTGTTCGTTCGGTTCTTTTCTCTACTTCTTTTATTATAACTTCGTTTTTCTCCAAGGCCTGCTGCAACACCCCCACTTTATCCTCTACTTTGGAAATGTCCGCTTTCATTTCTGTCTTTAGTTTCCCCATTTCTTCCTTCAATTCATTGATATCTGCCCTTGTTTCACTGTGGTTTCTAATCATTGTTTCTTGCAATCTTGTCAATGAGTCCTGTAAAGTTAGGAACATTGCTTGGATATTAGCATTCGAGATGCTAGTTGACTTCTCTGTTGGTAGTGTTTCCTCTATTGTTTTTTGTGCCATGGGTGAAGTTGTTGTCAAAGTAGTCATTATTGTGGGATTAACCTTCCTACCAGATTTCAAAGCAGTGGTAGTTGTAGTAGTCATTTCCTTTAAAATTTGTTTTTGTTGTTGTACAATATTGAATATATTATTCCAAATTGGCATTCAGTATTCTTAGTTCTGTAACTAAAATTGACCAAGATCTATCAACCTATTAAGTAGCTATATTCTTGACTAATTAGTAAAGTGTATATATTTTCTCTAGTTTAACTTCAATATAAAGTAACCTTAACTATAAAATATATTACATTCACAGATAAACCCACACAAAGAAATATAATATTGGTCTAGAGAGCTCTAAGCTTATTAAGTAACTAATGCTTAATATTCTTACTGTCTCCCCTATATTCCCATTCAAATTATAACAATCTCTATTAATAATAACTTAACTAAATTAATCCAATATTTTAACACTCTAATATTTCATTACTAAATGTACATATTTATCAAGAGGAAATCAGAGGGGAAAAAAAAAAAGCAAGCATATTTCAACATAGCATACCATCCACAAGTAAGAAAGAAGAGAGGCTATTTTAGTAAGTATGTACACACAGAAAAGGGTTGAGGAAAAGAAAAAGAAAATTCCAAAGACAAGAGTTTTTGTTTCCACTTTTCACTTTGGAAGCTTCCACTTCTAGCACACCGGAAATGGCAAATGAAGATTTGCTGAGTAACAGCTGCCAGTAAGCAATATTCCCACTGCTTTCAGCGTTCTGGATACTGCCTATGGCGTTGCTCTGTCTTTCCCCCGATCGGCTTCGTTCTGCTTCTGGATCCAATTTAATAGCTTCAATCCAAATGTTAGTGATAATAGAGTCTTCAGACTTCCAAAATTCTCTTTACTTCTTTTTTATTTCCGACTCTCTTCTGCCTGCCAAGCTCTTTCACATTCACTAAACCAATTCTTTTGTAGCCGCTTGCCTTGGAGCTCACAGCTGGCATTCACACAGTATTTAACAGCCTGAAATCAGTCTATTGTCAGTCAAATATCTTCTCTGCCACGACTCTCTTTCCCCCGAGCTTGCAAACTTTCACTCACTTTTTCTTCCCATCGGTGGCAGTCCGGACTTCGGAGCCTCCATTGTTAGGAGGCTGTTCTTGATCGTTGGGCTCTGGAGGGCTTCCTCTTCGTTACAGGGGTTGCTTTCCCCACACTGCAGCCCGAGGTTCCCCACACCGGCACGGGTCTCTCCAAGACTCGAGCACCCCGAAAGATCGCACCAAACTCAAGAAAAGGGAGGCTAGAATCACGAGCAGATTTCTGCCCCTCTGACCGTCCTTGCCTTGCCACCGGAAGCTCCCGTCCAGTATTTTCTAGCATCCTCGCAAGTCCACCATATATGGTAGTATGAGCCAGGTTTCTGATGACATTTCCAGCATTTTTCAGATTTATTCTTGAACATTCTTGCTATTCTTGTCGGGGGAAAGTGCCATCTGTAAAACATCTTATACAGATTTTCTTTATAAGCTGTTGACATAGTCATGTTATAATTTTGAGACCACAATTTTTGCCATTTCTCTAAATCAATCCCATATCCAAAATTCTTCCCCCAAGCAATCATAGTTTCTTTGACTTGTTCTTCCTCTAATTTAATTTCCAGTAAATAACCATATAATTTTTAATCACCTTTTGATCAGTACCTGTCGAGATCTTATCTAAATCAGTCAATTGATCATAAAATCCCTCTGTTTTAAAATCCTCATCATACCTTAAATGTATTTGCCAATATGAGAACCAATTTATCTTTATACCTTGTTCCTCTATGTTTTGCATCAATTTAAGTTCATCCTTTTCATCCAGTATTTCCCCATATCTAACTGTTTGTTCCTTCTTGTAAATTATAGGATAGGAAAATGCTTCAATGGTTGATAACCAAACTGGAATTTTGAAATAACATTGGCTTTTGATCTTCTCCCAATTTAACCACAAAGACTCCCGTATATAATGTCTTCTAAAATAGCTCTGTGTTTTAGTTCCCTTATACCATAGAAAGGCATGCCAGCCCAACAACAAATCATGACCTTCTAATGTCAAGAATCTAGTCTTTCTTAGTGTTATTCATTCCTTGACCCACATCAAATTTGCAACTTGGTGGTACAACTCCCAATCAGGCAAACCAAAACCTCCTCTAATTCTGGCATCTTGTAAAAGTTTTAACTTTATCCTCGCTTTCTTACCTTGCCATATGTACTTCAACACAATTTTATTTAAATCTTCAAAATAGTCTTTTCCAAGCCTGATTGGTATTGTTTGAAACAAGTATAAGATTCTGGATAGGATATTCATCTTGATTGTTGAGATTCTCCCTATTAGTGATAGTTGTAGATTTTCCCATTTCTTCAAGTCTAACGCTATCTGTTGTTTAAGTTTAACATAATTGTTCTCTTTTAATGTACTGCATCTTGGTGTCAAGTATATCCCCAAATACTTGACCTTATTGATGACTTGAATTTTCAATAGGTCTGCCAGTTCTTCTCTTTGTCTTAGTAACATATTCTTTGTCAAAATCTTTGTTTTATCTTTATTTATTTTCAAACAAGCCACCTCACCATATGTCTCTATCTTTTCCAATAATTTTGGAGCTGTTTTTAAAGGGTCTTCCAAGATAAAGGCCAGATCATCCGCAAAGGCTTGCAATTTAAATTCTTCCTTTTTGATTTTCATTCCTTTTATGCTTTTATCCTCTCTAATATTTCTACTCAACACTTCCAAAGTCAATACAAATAGCAAAGGTGATAGAGGGCATCCTTGTCTTGTACCTTTTCTTATATTAATAGGATCTGTGAATTCTCCCTCTATCATTAACTTTGCCGCTTGCTTATGGTATATGGCTTCTTTTGCTTGGATAAATTTTCTGGCAAAACCCATCTGTTCCAATAATAGTAACATAAATCTCCAATTCACATTATCAAATGCCTTTTGGGCATCTAAGAATATCAAAGCCATTTGTTTTTCGGGATGTGCCTCATAATATTCCAAAGTGTCCAGGATTACTCTCATATTGTCTTTGATTTGTCTCTTGGGCAAAAATCCATTTTGATCTGGATGAATAAAGTTATTTAAGTATTTTTAAAGTGTTTCTGCCAAAATTGAAGCAAAGATTTTATAGTCTGCATTTAGTAAAGAAATAGGTCTATAATTCTTACTTTGCAATGGATCAGCCTCTTCTTTTGGAATAAGTGTAATATAAGCTTCTGACCATGCTTTAGGTATCATCTTCTTTAACATAGCTTCATTCATGACTTCTAGCAGTGGAATGCTCAATGATTCTTGCAGTGTTTTATAAAATTCTGCCGGAAGCCCATCTGGACCTGGTGGTTTCCCATTATTTTGCTTCTTAAGTGCTTCAGTTAATTCCATCATTGTTATATTACTTTCTAACATTTTTTCAGTCTCTTTAGGTATCTTGGGTAGATTAGCATTCTGTAGATACCGTTTGACTTTTTCCTCATCAATATTCTCTTGCTTATATAGTTGCCCATAAAAATCTCAAATAATTTCCTTTTTCTCTTTATTACCATAGCAAACCTGGCCTTGGACATCTATTAATTGTGATATTTTCCTTGATTCTTTCTCCCTTCTCAATTTGTATGCTAACCATCTACCTGGTTTATTTGCATCTTCAAAACAGTTCTGTTTAGCACTTCTAATTTTCTGTGCCAATTCTTCTTTCTCTATTTGGCCCATTTTATGTTTGATTATGTCCAGTTTTAGTTTAATGTCTTTTTTCTGTGGCATTTTCTGTAGTTCTTTTTCAAGTCTTTTATACTCATCTTCTTAAACTTTAGTGGCTTGCCTTTTCCTGATATTCTTTTTTCTTATATAGCCTATTATCAAGCCTCTAGCATATGCCTTCATTGTGTCTCAGACATTCTGAATTGATTCATGATACTCCCAGGGCTCCGCCAAAGATTTTAACAACCTGGCGAATAGTTATGGAATGTTTAAAAATTCACAGCTCAGCGCTGACTAGTGCCAGTTCCCCCCCACTGCGGAGCCCCCCCCATTATGCAACTGAAGCCAAAACCGAAGATGCTCTCCCATTAGAAGCCTCCTCCCCCACTGCTCCTGAACCCTTAAGTCCTCCCAAGTTAAATCCAGCGGAGGATCAAACACCCATGGGGGCGGTCATGCAAGCCAAGGCGCAGGGGTGCAGAGAGGGCTCTCTTACCCTGGAGGAGCTCTCCCTCTGTCCCGTGGAATATGTGGGGGATGGAGCCGGAAATATGGTGCCTAGACTTGAGCCCTTATCCATGAAATTAATCAGAGATTTAAAACAAGCTGTGGCCATGTATCAGGGTCTACCACAGACAATAAGGTAGAAATCACTATCTCCAGACAACACCCTGCCATGGATACTTATGGTATAGGGATTGATGGCACAGGATCAGATCCAAACACTTACATTACCATCAAAACAGAAGTAATATATGAGGGTAAGGAAACATCGTTAGGCTGGTCAGTGTACAACAATTTAAGAAAGTTGAATAAAGCCCCTGATACCAGCATTGTTGCAAAAAACTTGTTCATGGACATGGCAGAAAAAATTGCAAAACAACTTGCAATAACCAATTGTTTTGTCTGCAGGGGAACCACCACAGGAGAACAGTGGCCATGGCAAGCTTTAGAAGCCTCGCCATCACTGTTCAACAACATGTCTTCTATAGGAAATATAACAGCTAGAACAGCCTCTGACCCCCTTATCTAGACAATCACTACCAACTTAATTGGTAGAAACTGCTTTTCCCGAAATGGGTCCATTCTGGTAGGACATCGCCTTCGTTTAGGCACATGGGATGACTCCTACCAGATTTGGACAGCACCTGACAATGCCACCACCATACCTGCAAAATTCAACACCTCCCTCCTCCCTTATCTCAACGACACTACATCCTCCCAAAACTGGACAGAGCCCAATAACATGTATTGGATTTGTGGTAACCTAGCCTACCCATCCCTTCCAGCAGACTAGCAAGGATCATGTGTATTGGGATGGATAAGACCTTCCTTTTTCCTCCTACCAATATCTATTAAGCAGGAACTAGGCATCCCTGTATATGACATGTTATCTCACAAAAAAAGGGATGCAGGCAATACCTTTGCAGGCTTCCCCTGTCAATCAGAATATGCAGGGGATATCTGGAGCTCAGAGAGAATCATCTGCACCTATGGCATGGCTACTTGGGCCCAGGACAGGTCTTATGGATATAAGACCCCCATATATATGCTTAATAGAATCATTCATTTACAAGCTGTCTTAGATTTAGTGGGCCAACGGATAGATAAGGCTCTAAACACTCTTGCAACTGCTACAGACAAATTACGTACAGCTGTCTACCAAAATCGCTTGGCTTTGGATTACATATTAGCCAAGGAAGGGGGGGTATGTGGTAGGTTCAATCTCACGAATTGTTGCCTTCAAATTGACAAAGTTGGCAAAGTTGTAGCACAATTAACAACTGAGATGCGACAATTAACCTATAATCGTGATCAAGCATGGCAAGTTATTGACCTCAAGAATATTTTCAGCTCCTGGTTCCCAAAACTGCCAGGATTACAGGCTATAGTAGCTCTCATAGGTATGATTGCTGCTGGATGCGTTATTCTTCCATGTGTATTACCAATTTTTGTTCGCACCATCTCCAATAATCTGTCCTTGTTAGCAGAGAAGCGCGCCATTGCACAAGTTAATGCTCTCTGGGAAAAGGAACCTCTGTACAAAGCCATACCCTCGGAAGACCCCGATATGAACATTCGCACGAGCTTTTGCATGGGCAATGACGAGGATCCAGAAGAAACTCCTCTGCATAAAACCAAAACAGAGGAGATGCAGTAATGAATCAGCCTCAAATAGTCTTGGCATATGCCAGACCTCACATAGGCAATGTCTTCGATACATGCCAGGCCTCACGTAGGCTGAAAGCAGGTATCAGGAACAAAGAAAATCACCCAGGTAAAACAGGTATCAGGAGCAAAAGAACGACACCAGAAGCTACTAACGGGACTGCAGGTGCTGATTGGTTACTTTGTATCAATTAAACACTGTGATTGGATGCTACAATGCATCCACTAAAACTTTTACTCTTATGTTATGTTATGTTGATGAAATGAAACTTTCTCCTTTGTGACGTATCCCCATGTGTATTCAATAAAAGAGCTTCCCCGAGCGCGTGGTGGGGGCAGCTCACCCGAGATAGAACCAGCCTGGTGTCTTTCTTGATGCATTTGATGACTCAGTGAGAAGCCTTCCAAATGCAGAGAAAAGCCGCATTTAACGTCCATCTCGATCTTTTTTTTTTTTGTCCTTTCCATTTAATTGTCATTGGATTATAATCTGCCCAAGTACTTGTTTCAATGTTTGTTTCTTGAATGTTAGATATTAGTTCTGTTGAGATCCATATCATATCTAATCTGGACCATGATAAATGTCTATTTGAATAAAAAGTATATTCCTTGGTTTTAGCATTTCTTTCTCTCCATATATCTTTAAAATTTAATTCATCTGTCATTTTAAAAAAGGATTTAGGGAGGGTCTTTCTGTTTTGCTTTATTATTGTTGCTGTATAGTCCAGTTTATTGTCCACAATTCCATTAAAATCTCCCATCATAACAAATTAGAGAAACTAAAATTTGATATAATTTGCTTACTTCTTCTTCTTCTTCTTTTTCTTCAGCGTTTGTCTCGCGCTCGGGCGAGGTCCGCTAATGTCCTTGAGTACTGCTTCCACACCTCTCTGTCTGCCACGTGTGTCGGGTCTGCCTTCGCGATCTCTAGATCGGCCTTGATCGTGTCAATCCAGCGTTGTTTAGGTCTACCACGCGGTCTCGCTCCTCCGACAGTCACCTTCATTACAGATTTGATGATGGATTCTTCCTTGGCGCGGCTCACGTGGCCGAACCATCGTAGCCGGGACTGCCTCATGACCGTGGGGATATAATTTGCTTACAAGAAGTTCATATCGAAAAACAATATGAACAATTGTTGGTACAGCCAAAATTAGGGAAAATATTTACTTCTTTGATGCAATGTAAGAAAAGAGGAGTGGTTTTATACATTAAAGAGGCTATCCCAGAAAAATTGATTTATACTGATGAAGATGGAAGAGTATTAATGGTGGAAATAATGGATAATAATATGAAAACACTCCTGATTGCAATTTATGATCCGAATGATAAACAAGAATTCTACAAAAAATTACACATGAAACTAATCGGACTGGACTATGGCAGTGATATGTCATTTTATTGTGTGTTTCAACCAAATTAATAACGTTTGCCTGAAAATTATTCTTAATGATGTTCTACTTTTCTTACGTTTTCTTACCTTAATGTTGTTCTACTTTTGTTACCTTATCTCTGAAAGGTTATGCAATTCCTCTTCTGTGGTAGCTTTTCAGTAATTGAAAAAGATTGAGCTCTCATAGCTTTCAATTCCAAGGCTTTCTTTGAACAAAGTTGGAGGAATCAGAGTTAAATTGCATCCCAGTCAATTGATAATCATGTCTGATGTTTGTGCTTTCTGTTCATGGCAGAGGCATATCTCAAGGGATTGCAGATGGCCAAGTTGCGATCATAAGCCATGACACCCAACAGCAAACATTCAGTAATGCCCAAGCTCAGAGCAGTGCCTCCCTGTAAGATGCAACCTATTGAGGAAAGCACTCCATTTCCAGCCAAGAGGTAGACTAAAGTCTGAGGCACAGAGCTGGTGTCATACCCTATGTCCACACTTGCAAGATGGCTGAGGAAGAAGTGCCTGGTTTATCACAGACACCTTCTCTTTATAACTGCACCCTGTCCCCCTCTGCACAGCTAGTCAGAAGCATGGCTCTGGAGCCACCCAATTTGTTGGAAAGTGCAGCCTCTTTAAAAGGCTCTTGTGTGATATATGTGTGCATGTGTGTTTGTATGATATTCAGCTTTGTTAGGGTATTTTCCCACGTCATTATAGTTGTGCTTTTAAAGTTGTAGCGATGTTTCAGCAGAATCTCATTTGCCATCATCAGGTTTCTGTATTGTGTTCATCTGTGAGTCAGACTTTCACAGCCGTTTCTGTTTTAAATTTGGTGCTAGCCTACTACTGTGTTGGTTGGTGATTGGTTGGGTGTCTTGGTCTATTGGTCTTGGAGTTTGCTGTGTAGCTTTTTTTTTTCTTGATTGGCTGGCAACATTGTG
Organism: Pseudonaja textilis; assembly: GCF_049901715.1. Classification (NCBI taxonomy): domain Eukaryota; kingdom Metazoa; phylum Chordata; class Lepidosauria; order Squamata; family Elapidae; genus Pseudonaja; species Pseudonaja textilis. The sequence continues at coordinate 111,111,873 of NC_142008.1, forward strand.
TTTCCTGTATTGGAGGCTTTTAATGTGTCTTGGCTTCAGATAAACAGATGGCTATCATTATCAGGAAGATAGGTTTCATCTGGGTGCCTGGTTGGGGTGTGTTTGAGCTGGAGGTATCGGGGGGATCTGTTTGTGCCCAGGTGTTTGCCTGGCTTGTGGTGTGGAGATTCTTTTGTTTGTGAGTGCAGGCTTCCAAATATTTGACAGTCTGGTGGAATCATCTCTGCTATTCATGCTTTCAGGGTTTTTTTCAATCTCTATGGCTTCTCTGATGATTCTGTGGCTGGGGTTTTCTATAGTGGCTAGGGTTTTGGTGCCATTGAAGTCAATACTATGACCTGTGGCTTTCATGTGTTGGACTAGTGAGGAAGCGTGTTCCAACTTTTTACTGCATTTTTGTGTTCATCCAGGTGGCTACTTATTCTTCTATTGGTCTGTCTGATGTATGTGGCAGGGCATGATGTGCAGGGGACTTCATATATGCCTTGGTTTTCCAGGTCAATTTTATCTTTGGGGTTTCTTAGGGTGGCTGCTATTTCACGCCAAGACCTACATACCTGTACCTGTGAAAATCTATGAAAACAAACATTGTACCTCTATGGGGAGGAAAGCTTCCAGCTGACTAAGACCTACAAGAAACTCAAAGTCCGAAGAGCCACCATCTTATGTGACCTCACATTCCTATGCAATTGCCGAGAAAAAGAAGTGATCCCCTCATGCTTCCAACTCAAATTCAATTCCAAAACCTCAGCCGCTGAAAGGATCCTGAAAAGAATGGAATTAGCCCTAATCAGAAATGAACTCCATAGGAAAAGATTCCTACTAGACCAAACCAAAAGGGACTTACTTACTCTCCACCTCAAACTCAGCAACAAAATCCACCCAGCACTCTGGGACAAATCCAATCAACTAGCCATCTGGAGAGCCAAAACAGAAACCTCCCACAAGAGAGACACACACACCAGCAAACTCCACAGACTAGAGAGACACCAGAAGCCCAACCCTCCCTGACAACAACACATGAAATGAACAGTACACAACATATCAGACAGAACCCTCACCAGAGGAGAAACCAATGTCATTTCCAAGGGATCCAACTTTTCAGTCACCCCCAAACGCATCCCCATTGAGAACATTATATGCGGAGTTGAAGCTAGCCTAACCAAAATTAACCCAGATGTAGCCAATAAAATCAGACTTGAAGTCACCAGCATCCTCTGCTCCAGCAGTTCATCCAGAAGCGACTTAGGCAGAGAAGAACAAAAAACACTCACCAAATTGAGGAAAGACAACAACATAATCATTCTCCCAGCAGACAAAGGCAATGCCAAGGTCGTGATGAACACAACGGACTACAAATCTGAACTATCCAATCTACTCCAAGATCCCGCTTACAAACCTCTAAATATTGACCCCACCACCTACCTGGAAAAAACCATCAAATCCAAAATAAAAGCCTCCCCCATCAATGAAGAATCCAGCAAAGAATCATCCCCAGAGAAAAATCATCCAGATGTCCTAACCTCTATGGCCTCCCCAAGATACACAAAGAAGGAACACCACTCAGACCCACAGTCAACACCATAGACTCACCTCTACAGAATCTTGCCAAATTTCTCGCCAAACAACTCCAGCCCTACACAGAATCCAATACCTCACACGTATAAAACTCTTTCCACTTCATAAAAACAATAAAGAAAATAAAACCTACAACCCAACGACCTACTCATGAGCTTTGATGTCATCCAAGTACCTCTTCACCCAAGTACCTATTAAAGAAGCCTTGACAGCCATCCAAAACAAATACAACCCCCATAAGCACATCCTAGATCTGACCAACCACTGCCTAACCAACACATACTTCATCTACAATGGACAAAGATACAAACAGATAGAAGGAGCACCTATGGGATCACCCCTCTCACCCGTCATCGCTAACCTATACATGGAACACTTTGAAACCAATGCTCTAGACAAATCAGAACACAAACCCAAACTCTGGCTTAGATATGTAGATGACACTTTTGTAATTTGGCCACACAGGAAAGAAAAACTGGACAATTTCCTCACACATCTCAACAGCCTACACCCCAAAATAGAATTCACCATGGAAATAGAAGCGAACAACCAACTTCCCTTCCTGGATGTCCTAATTTACAAAAAAACCAATGGTTCCCTAGGACACACCATCCACCAGAAGAAAATACACACCAACCATTACTTAAATGCACAATCCCATCACCACACTGCACAGATCAACTCCATAGTCAAGACCCTCATCTCCACAACCAAACACCTAGCTGACAAAGACCACCTGAGAACAGAATTACACACCCTCACTAACATATTAATTTCCAACGGATTCCAAAGAAACACAATAACCAACTTAATCCTAAAGGAGACACCCCCCAGAAACTGAGACTCAGAACAGCACAACGATATTGCCCTCCTCCCCTACATCAAAGGCACCACAGATAAACTCAGCAAAATTCTTCACAAACACAATATCAGGACAGCCTTCTGCACTGACTAAAAAATAGCTAACTTCCTAAGAAACCCCAAAGACAAGATCTAGCTAGAAAACTATAGAGTTTATGAAATACCATGCAACAATGGCCCAGCCACACACATTGGACAACTCAACAGGAGAATAAATGCACGCATCACAGAACACAAGAACGCAGTCAGAAAAGAAGAAAATTCTTCCTCCCTTTTCCAGCACCTTAAAGCCACAGGACATGAAATTAATTTTGAGGGAACCAAATTAATCTCCAATACTGAACACTTCAGTGAGAGAATAATCAGGGAAGCCGTCCAAATAGAGAAACAACCCCATAACATAAATAAACAGGATGATACCTCCCACCCACCAGACATTTGGAAACTAGCCCTTATCAACAAACGAGTCCTAGACACGAAAACCAACACCAGACCCCAAACAACACATGATGCCACCACCAATCCCCCTCATCAGACCCAGGCCATCCTATAAACAAAGGACAACCACCACCCAGAAAACAGACCATGACTGCCTTGCCAGCTGTCGTACCCCCCGACCCCAAAACCAAAGAAGCTGACACATGCCAAGAACACAGACCCAGACCCCAAACTCGAAGCGAGACTAAAACCCAGAATGCTACATCAGAGCCACCCGCTCAGGATATCACATCAGAAAACTCAGGAAATTGCACCACAAGAACTCAGGAAATTACACCACAAGAACTCAAGAAGTTGCAACACAGCAAATGACCCAGAATATCACAGCACAAGACCAAGGATACCATAGCAATAAGTCTCACAAGGTCATCACACAACCCATTACCCAAGCCAATACTACACAGGAGGCTAATGGAAAAGAGATCAAAACACAAACGACCCAGGAGATTACAATGCAGGACCCAGGATACCACAACAAAAGAACTCACAAGCCTATCACACAACCCATTACCCAAGCCGTTAAAACATGAGAGGCTAATGGAAGAAAGATCACTACAAAACAAACAACCCAGGAGATTACAGCACAAGATCCAGGATATCTCCACAACAAAACTTCCAAGGCCATCACACAGCCCATTATACCAACATCAACTCCATCAACCAATCAAGAGGCAGCAGCGCAGCCAACCAGCCCAGCACACCATCCCCCACCATCAGTATTTAAAGAGAGACGGCAGATCCGATCACACACTGCTTTCACTGGCCCGAAGCCAAAAGAACCAGCCTGAGGATGGTGAGTGGGACCTCACTGAAACATCGCCAAGATACTCTTAATCTTACACAGGAAAAGACCCAAACATACATAGACCTACATATATATAGGGAGGGAGGACCAGCAAAGGAAGAAAACTGGCTATGAATCAGCTGAGGTGGGTTGCTGCAGGCAAAGGGGGCATGGCCAATGGTGATCTCCTAAATTCCTTAAAGCCCACTGGATCTACACAGAGAGAAACAACTCTTTCTTTTCAACTTGATATCTGTGTGATCAATTATGAATCCCACCAACTGCTTCCAAATTCAAACTCAGTCCATGACATTCTTACCCATCTGATTTGAAACTTTTCCTTTTGGACATGGAAAGCAATCGTAACAACAAAATGGCTTCCCTTCCTTCTTGCTCTTGCTGTGACCTTTATGGCAGGGTTCATTGAACAAAGACAGAGGCTGAGCCCAGGCACAAGGAGAAGCAGACAATGCGGAAGCCTTAAATGTTGATTTGATACTGGGATAGCTATACAACATTGGTTCTAATTAGACAACCATATTATACAGTAGTTTGAGAAAGGAATATGCACAAAGCAAGTGCCTCTAAATAAATGCATTTTTTCGATCCCAACCAAAAGGCATTATTACAATCTTATAAGCAACCAAGTTAAAAAAAATAAAACATATGTACCTGTGCCAGATTTGAGGCAATAGTCTTGTAGTGGAATTGTGGGGTGATATATGCCACCAAATTCTACCATTTGCAGTGTTACATTTTCATTTCAAAATCATGTTGTATTTACCTTTTCTAAAAAAAAATATGCAAAAGTATTCTCTACCCAACTGTATAAAAATTACAACCTTGGTAGAAAATCACTTTTCTGTGGCAGAAAAGGTCTAGGTTACTAAAAAAAATGGAAATAAGTTCAACTAACTTCCATACAGTTATATATGACCATACAACCAATTTCATTAACTGTAGCCTGAACCAATGAGCTGAACCCCAACTGTATGGGGAAAATACCTGGCTAAACCTTCTTGGCCGCCTAATGGCTTTGACATCAACACTGGAATCTTTGCCTTTGGGTGCTCTGAGATCAAATTTTCCCACTTTAACTCGATGTAGACTTAGATTTGGGAATGTAACCCAGTTGATAATATCAAATCCTGCTTCCAGATTTCCATTTTGATCAAAGGAAATCATTTCCCCAACACTGTTGTTAAATGAGACTTTTCTTAGAAAGCTGTGAAACTATTAAAGTGGAAAGAAATATAAATAATAAATGAACACAAAAATAATACCAATTAAAAGATAAAAATATTTTATAACATAGAAGTACCAATGTCTACTTAAATAATCATGATTAAATATAGTTAATCTGTTGTCTAATATTTTTTTATTTATTATATGGTAATATGGTAAACAAAATATAAAGAGTGAAACCAATTTATCATTGCTTCCAGGGATATAGGTTATCTCCTTTTAAAAAAAAACCCAAAAGAATGAAGAACACAAGCAAATTCAAGCATTAAGAGATTTATTTTTCACAGGAATCACCTTGAATGGAAAAATTAGTCAAGAAAGAAACCAGGATCTGAATATCTCATTTGCATCATTGGAATATCCTTTACTGTTCCTAATTGTGATTTAGATGATATAAACAATAGTCACAGAGTTAGTCTTTTCATTGAAAATGTGGTGTTCCCTGACATTTTGTTCTTATGGGAGTATGCTATCCTTTTGGACCTGGCTTAATAACATTATTACATAACCATTATAGAAATATTTTAATGTAGTTGTTATTAGCCATTACAGGAATGTTGAAAGATGTAGAGTTCTGGTTGTCCATGCAAACATTCCTGAGAAAATAATGCTGCCCAAGGCATTTAATAATATACATGATAGAGATAAGAAAGGTGTGGCCCCGATATCCTAACAGGAAGAGATTCAGAGATCATGTGCTGCCTATGTGTGCACTCCAGAGATGCAAAGAATGAGATCTGAAGTTATCAAACTCTGAAAACAAAGAGCATGCTGAGTAATAATCAAGAAGGAACCCAATATATTTTAAATCTCTTTTAGACCCTAACTCTCACATCATGGTCAGCAGATAATGAACTGCTGATGAATCAGTGCTGTTGGATTTTGACATCCACCAGGAAAATCAAGTACCTCACATTCACCAAAAGTAAATTGTAAGCAAGTAGACCTGTGAAATGATGGAAGAAAATGGTATACCTCTTCTAAAATGCACAAACATCAGCTTCAGTAAAGATGTAGACAGTCCCCCTTCTGTTTGTGTAATCAGGACATTACCTGCCATAGTTGTTGATTCAAGAGTTTATTTTTTCTTTTTTCAGACATAGTTCTGTGTTTGAGATTTAAGGAAGTCATAGACTGCAATGCATGGGCTACAGCATAAACTGCATTGTAAACACTATAGCTGTGGGCAGTTATGTTCATGTCAAAAACAGATTTAGGAAGAGCCTCTAGCTTCTCTTCCCCAGTGCAGTGACTCCAAACATTGTCCTCTTCCATGGAAGTTGGGATGGAACAATCAAATGCCTGTTTCCAAAAGTCCTTAATAAAACCATGCCTGGTCTCCACATTAGGGTTTCTCATCTGAAGAAAATTTTGGAAACCCATCAGCTCTTTTGACTGAGTTGCAAAAGCTAAGGAACCATGAAGGATATCTATATCCCAAGACTGTTGAAAGGGAAGAGAAGTGAAATCCATCTGTGCGGTCATCATCCAGACTTTGCCTCTCTTCATTTGTACTTTTTCAAGTTCCAAAATTCTGGGAAACATTCTCAGAAAGATTGTAGTGTGAATTTCACCATGTAAGAACACAACACCGGCTGTGCTGTTGCTAATCAAGAGGTACAGTTTAAACAAGGACTCTATCATTTCATGAATGCCAGTTTTGAAATACACATTTGGGAATGGTTTGATAAACTCAAAGCAGATACCCCCTGCAGATAACTTGGGAAGTTCATTCTGAATAAAACTGAAGCTCCTGTCATCTTGTATATAAATGACTCCAATCCAGGTCCATGAAAAAAGAATAAGCAACTGGAGCATCCACACATATTGCTGGTTTATATTCGGGAACATCCATTGAATGTGGAATTGTTCAGATTGGTCATTAATAATAGGAGAAGACCCATATCCAAGCTATAAAGAAAAGAAAGACTGTGTAGATAGGATGAGTGCTGGTAAATTTTATATTCTTTGAAGGATTGAGATTCGTTTCATATTTTGACACTGGGTGGAAGAAAATGAAAAGATATAAGAATGTCCAATTAAAATGGAGCTTAAGTAAATGGACCAAGTCTTGACCTTTCTCTATTTTCCAAAGTATGGTGGAGGTTGGGAAGTAATTTCATCTCATCTCCTACATGCAATAATCGCTTGTATTTCATCGTGAAGATAAATTTCTACCAAAATAATTGCCAATGAAATGGAAAAGAGAATTTTACCAAACATGGATTGTAATGGTGTGCAGCAATCCTTTGAATCCTAATAACATTGTGGGCAAGGAGTTGGCATACATACAGATCTGTCACTGTCAACCAATATTTTGTAAATATAGAGTATATCAATGAAGACCAATAATATAATTTGGAAATAGTGTTGTTGGAAACCATAAAATTATTCTAAGTTTTTAAAGAAAGAATTGGAATATGTTCCTCTGTGGAGGTGAAATCAGACTGGACAGTTTAAAAATAGAATAGTGTATAACTATATATGAAGGTGTGTGTCTCTGTGTGTAAAAAATTTAGAGGTCAGATATATACTTTAGTAATATGACTTGAGGGGATAGTATTAATAGCTTCAGTCTACCAAAAAAAAAGAGAACGCAAATCTAATAATTAGGTCATTGAATTACTGTAAGTCATCCAAAATATTATAAAGACATTGTCATGTGTGAAAACATACAAATATTTGATGACAAGGTCATACCCACCATCTTCCAGATTTTGGCTCCCTTCTGGTGGATGCTGCTACTTTGAGATGTCTTAACAGCCAGCTACCTGACCCTTCACTTGACAAGTGCAGACCATGGAACATCTGCCTGTTTCAAATATACCCTCTTAATCCAGATGGATGCTGTTAATTGCAGATTAAAAATGATTTTTAAACGTTTTCCTTTTCAGGTTAGGATTGACACTCAAGGAAAAGAAAAAAATCCATCACCTCTAGGTTGATGACACCTTCTTTGTCCCTGTTAATAAAATGACTTACTAAACAAAACAGGTAAGGTCTACCTGTGTCAGACCAATAAAAACCAAGAAAGGTATGTAATACTTCAAGCAGAGTTCTTTATTGTTCCTCAGCAGAATTTTTGACAATTTTGCCGAAGCAAAGCACTTTACTATCTGCATCTACTATATACTTCAAGAATTATTAGAGAAGAATTGCCTTCACCCACTTTGTCTCACATAAAATATCTCGATTGTATGTCCTTTTATTCCTCTAGAATGATTTCACCTTCTCCTGGAAATCTAGCCTACTACCTTCCATCACAACCTGGTTTGTTACAATTTCATTCTTCAAATGTCCACTTTACCTGTGGCATCTTGCAGATGGTCATTATGGTTGCCACGGAAAGACATGTCCGGGAGTCAGGTCCCCCAATCACAGCCACGTTAGTACTTTGGGCATCACATTTATAGTTTGGAATGAACTTGTCCCATGTGGAAAGGAGCTCCAGAGAAGCAAGATAAGTTAAGCTTCCAGTGAAGTAGTCATTATAAATGCTGAAACCCAAGGAGAAATTGTGCAACATCTGGGTATCTTCATTGATCTCAGCAAATAGAAAAGCTAAGACATGCTGGTAGGTCTGAGTCAAAAATCTGTAATGAGATTTACCTGCACCATTGAATTGTCTCTACTTAAGAGGTTTAAGGCTTGCTAAATTCCTATCCACATTAAAATATTTAGGCATTGTATTTTGTAAGGTTGCTGGGTAATAAGAAATCTGGGCAACTTAGTGATGACACCCAGGCTCATGTTCTCCACAATTTTCATTTGAAAAAATGTATTCCACCATCTGACGACTTTCCAAATCATTGTCAAAATAGCACTTTAAAAAGAAATCGGTACAAAAATGCTTACATTTCAATGAAGTGACCTTAAATTTCTGTGTAATAATTAATGTCTGGATGTTTATTTCAAAAAATCCAACTCCATGTTAACTTTAATTTCTATTAAGGGAATATCTCTGAAAGGAAATGGGACATGATCTTAGCTATGTATGGAGAGTTCTACAATTGTATATTTTAGTAGGAACTACAGTGTAGTCATTAGTAGCATGGCCTACTAATAGTGTAGAGATAGGATTTAGGTTAAGTGAGCATCCTACCTTTGGCAGGTGAGCTTCCCATTACTGTATTTTTAACCAATACCCAAGCATACTACTTAGTTGCAAGTTCAATTTATTCCATGCACAATATTCAAATACCAACTTGAGATTGTTAGGGATTGTTTTTCTAACTTACATTTTTGACAGTTTTCACTTAACTTTCATTTCACAATGCCTACTGAAAGATAGGATGTTTTTTTCTAAGAGAAAATAAATAATTGTCAGTCTTCCTTTGTTGTACCAGGAATGTGAAATTGACAGTTCTTACATCCATAGAAATATAAAATTAAAATAAAATTACTATGGTAAGGTGGGCAGCCAACAAATTTTATAAATAAATAAATTCTCTTAAAATGAATGGTAAGTTACAGAAAGACAATAATGAGTATGAGAATAACATGGCACAATGAAGGGATTTAAATCCATCTTAATTTCTCCACCCAGTGAATCTTTAGCTGATAACTTGCTTGGGAATACTGTCTAAACTGCTGTATTAACTGTTCATAATTTTTAATGGATGAAAATTCTGGCCCATTTAAGTTTAAGAATAGTGTGTTGCTATCCTTTTTGATTGAAACTTTGAAAACAAGGAGAATCTCACAACCTTATACATTTGGTACAAGGCACCAATTGCTTACATGAGCTCATCAAGGACTTCAGAAGAGGGATGCCTTTCAAAATTGAGAGGATTGGAAAACATGTAGCTCTGCAGACGAATGCCAGTTATGATAACATCTCCTGACTGGTAATATTTATGATTGATTTTCTGAGGGTCACTGATTATGCATCTAGCAACTGGAATGTCACATGTTGTCCAAGGAAGTAGCAGCAATATCAAAAGAATAAACTTCATCATCATGAATACACATCTTCTCCTTAACTTCATGTCACTTGTTCTTTTCCAATCATCCAAATGCTGTTGTTTTTGCATGGCCAGCAATTTCAACTTCATTAGTATATCCAGGGCACCCAATTATTTCAAAAGCCCAGATTAAGAAGGTTCTTCAATCTTGATTCTCTGTTTTGCTACCAGGTCACTACCAGGAAATCCCTTGTCCTCTAAAGGAATTGTCCAAATAATTAGCATCAATTGGATAATTTTGGGGAATTCAAACACCTACTCATCATCATTATAAATTCTTTCCTATGTAGAAGCAGAAAATAATTTTCTAACCCATGATTTCAGCAAAGGTTTTCTCTTTTCCTAAAAAGTTTCAAAATAATGTGACTTCCTAAAACAAGAGACCAGTTTAGTGGTACATTCACATAGGGTCAAAACAAGCAAGATGACACAAATGGTGTTAAGATGAAAGCCCATCTCCTTTGGGGCTTGCTTTGAAATGTCATGTTTGTCATCCATATGTTTATTTCATTCGAGTTCATTAAGTAACAATCCAGATTTGAACCACCAAGCTTCAGTTCAGAATTTTTCTATACAATCTCTACAATTATTGTGACTCATTGAATTAATGGCTTCAGGGGGCAGGATGGTTCACTTTTTAAAGGTCTCATACTCAGGAAGTTTGCCCATACTATGAGGTAAATCATTCTCTTTATTTCCTATAACCATGATTGAATGAAGCAATATAGAACATAATATATTTTAGTATTAAATTTATGCTCATCTTTTCTGTTTTGAAAAATGTTTGGGTCATTTTTTCATTGCAAACCCACTAATCTAACTTCTTTTGCCACTAATCTAACTCCTCTTGTGTACAAGGAGATTAATTCCTATAATCACTTTATGCAGATTTTTCTTATGAGTCGTTGCCTGTTATTCAGCTCAGGTTTTATCAAGATGATATAAAGTTTGGGAGAGAAAATGAGAACCAATAATCCAGCACTTGAGCCTAAGATGGAGAAGATCTCCACAGCCACCATATATTTCCCTTTGGTGCTCTGGTAAGCTGGAACAAAAGAGATCCAGACACTGCAAAAGAGCAGCATGCTAAGGGTGATAAATTTGGCTTCATTGAAACTGTCTGGGAGTTTCCTGCCAAGGAAAGCCACTGTAAAGCTGATCTTGGCCAAGAGTCCAATGAAACCCAGCATGCAATAAAACATGGCAGCAGAGCCTTCATTGCACTCTAGGATTATTTCTTGAGATGAAGATTTCATGTCAAGATCTGGGAAGGGAGCAGAGACCACCAGCCACACAGTACAAACAGTAGTTTGAACAAAAGAGCAGGAAAGCACTATAAAAAGTGCCAGTCTTTTTCCCACCCATGTCCTCATCTGGGACCCTGGCCTGGTGGCCATGAAAGCTAAAACCACAGTGAGGGTTTTGGCCACCATGCAAGAAACCGCCACAGAGAAAATGATTCCAAAAGCAGTTTGGCGAAGAAGACATGTCGCCCTCTGAGGCTGACCAATGAAAAGCAAAGGACAAAGAAAGGAAAGCAGAAGGGAGACCAGGAGGGTGTAGCTGAGGCCTCGATTGTTGGCCTTGACTATGGGAGTGTCCTTGTGCTGAACAAAGATCATGAGGACCAGAGCTGTGATGGAGGAAAATAAAAGAGCAACAATAGCCAAGGTGATCCCCAAAGGTTCTTGGAAAGATAGGAAGCTGATCTCCTTTGGAATGCACTGATCCTGGGCTTTGCTGGGATAGTGATCTTCTGGACACTGGTAGCAAAAATCCATATCTGAAAAGGAAAAAATAAAAAACTTTTCTTATTAAGAATTTGGCAAGTCTAGTCAAGTTACAAAGAATGGCTCATTACATAAAATGATCTCTAAATAAAATTTCAAGAAATGATTCAAGTATTAGGCATGGCTCAAACAAATGTCAACTTGTTTGTTATTGGTTCATTAAGTATATATCCACCTTTCCTTCAGATGCTCTAAGCCAGGCATGTCAAACTAGATTTCTTTGAGGGCCAGATTAGCCTTGTAATTCTCCTCCATAGGCCTGCCAGAGGGGGAGATGGGACGAATGCCTCCTGCAGCACCTTGCTGACCAAAAGAGGGAGCAGGAGGGGCCACACACAGCCCTCGTGCCCTGTTTTAAGCCTGGACAGCTTCTGGCAGCACCCTGCTGGCCAAAAGGGGGTGCAGCGGGCCATATGCGAATCATTTTGGCTAGCTGGGTGCTGCAGAAAACATCTAGGCTGAAAATGGGGTGTGGGAGAGCATGTACCCCCCATGCCCCATTTTGACTGCCAGAGGCACTATGGGCCAGTCCTTTGCTATTTCCAGGCTAATTCCATGGGAAGATTTAAGTACCCTGTGGGCCAGATCCAGCCCATGGGCCTTAAGTTTGATAAAGCCTGCTCTAAGCAATACACCTAGCCCTGTTTTCCAGCTTTTCCAACTACACTACTCAAAAAATAACAATAAAGGGAACACTTAAGCAATACAATGTAACTCCAAGTCAATCACACTTCTGTGAAATCAAACTGTCCACTTAGGTAGCAACACTGATTGACAATCAATTTCACATGCTATTGTGCAAATGGAATAGACAACAGGTGGAAAGCATAGGCAGGTAGCAAGATATTCCCAATAAATGAGTGGTTCTGCAGGTGGTGACCACAGACCACTTCTCAGTTCCTGTGCTTTCTGACTTATGGTTTGGTCACTTTTGAATGCTGGTGGTGCTTTCACCCTAGTGATAGCATGAGATGGAGTCTACAACCCACAGAAGTGGCTCAGGTAGTGAAGCTCATTCGGAATGGCACATCAATACGAGCTGTGGAAGAAGGTTTGCTGTGTCTGTCAACATAGTGTCCAGAGCTTGGAGGTGCTACCAGGAGACAGGCCAGTACATCAGGAGACAAGGAGGAGGCCGTAGGAGGGCAACAACCCAGCATCAGGACCGTTACCTCTACCTTTGTGCAAGGAGGGACAGGAGGAGCACTGCCAGAGCAGTGCAAAATGACCTCTAGTGGGCCACAAATGTGCATGTGGCTGCTTAAATGGTCAGAAACAGACTACATGAGGGTGGTATGAGGGCCCAACGTCCACAGGTGGGGGTTGTGCTTACAGCCCAACACCGTGCAGGATGTTTGGCATTTGCCAGAGAATATCAAGATTGGCAAATTCACCACTGGTGCCTTGTGCTCTTCACAGATGAAAGCAGGTTCACACTGAGCACATGTGACAGACAGGTCTGGAGAAGCCGTGGAGAACATTCTGCTGCCTGCAACATCCTCTAGCATGACCGGTGTGGCAGTGGGTCAGTAATGGTGTGGGGTGGCATTTCTTTGGGGGGCCACACAGCCATCTATGTGCTTGCCAGAGGTAGCCTGACTGCCATTAGGTACCAAGATGAGATCCTCAGACCCCTTGTGAGACCATATGCTGGTGCGGTTGGCCCTGGGTTCCTCCTAATGCAAGACAATGCTAGACCCCATGTGGCTGGAGTGTGTCAGCAGTTCCTGCAAGATGAAGGCATTGATGCTATGGACTGGCCCGCCCGTTCCCCAAACCTGGATCCAATTGAGCACATCTGGGACATCATGTCTCCCTCCCTCCACCAACGCCACGTTGCACCACAGACTGTCCAGGAGTTGAGGGATGCTTTCGTCCAGGTGTGGGAGAAGATCCCTCAGGGGACCATCCGCCATCTCATCAGGAGCATGCCCAGGCATTGTAGGGAGGTCATACAGGAACATGGAGGCCACACACATTACTGAGCCTCATTTTGACTTGTTTTAAGGACATTACATCACAGTTGGATCAGCCTGTAGTGTTTTTTTTCCACTTTAATTTTGATTATAACTCCAAATCCAGACCTCCATGGGTTGCTAAATTTGATTTCCATTGATAATTTTGTTGTCAGCACATTCAACTATGTAATGGACAAAGTATTTAATAAGAATATTTCATTCATTCAGATCTAGGATGTCTTATTTTTGTGTTCCCTTTATTTCTTTGAGCAGTGTATAATAAGAACCCAGTGACAACTTAGGGAGAGGGCCAAGCTGACCATGATATTCAATGGGTAAACCTGACTGGAACCTGAATCTCACTGTTAGATCATTATGCAGAAAATGGGCAGGTTTGTCTTTTTCATCTGCCACAGATGAGGTAGTTTGAAACATTTGAATAAAGTTCCACATTTATTCCTTAGGGATGTGAATCCATTTCCTTATAACTGATTGTCATTAGAAACTGGGGACTCAAAACACAATTCCATTTTTTTTTAAAGACATTGTTGATATGTGTTTTGCTTCTGATAATCTTGTTTATCTTGAGAAAAGAATAACAGTAACAGTCCTCCCACCCCATGCATAAAAAATAGCATGTTGAACAGGAAAGATTTGTAAATAAAGTTTCATCTCTACTCCCATCTTACAGAGGAGATCCAGTTGGATGACTTTGGGCCTGTTACTTTCTCTCATCCCATTCAACCTCACAATAATCTTGTTGTGAGGAAAAGAGGCAGAGGAGTTTTTGCATATTCACCAGCTTGAGTTACTTATAAAGTAATTCTCAAGCTCTGTACCAAAACCACAATCAGGATGTCACTCGTGGTTTATTGAGCTAGAATCTAGGCACACAGTGAGTTCAAATGAAACATAGTTAGCACTAGGAGCTCCCACCTCCCAGCTGCCTATGTAGGCTGGCATCACACCATCCTTCCAGCTGATCTGGCCAAACAACCAGCAAATCATTGGCTTTGCTTCTGGGGCAGTCTTGCTTAGCACTCACAGTTCCACCTTCATCAATCACAGTTCTGGCTGCCAATGCTGTTTGCTTGTGAGTACCACCACCCACTGTCTGTGATAGATGTTCCTCCCCCTTGTGTGGCAATCCCAAGATGGCGTTTGGATTTGTCACCATTTCAAGGGTTGATCATAATAAAGGCAAAATAAAAAGGTAAAATAATTACATAAATTTCATACATAGATATGAACTCAAATTTCGATGCTTCCAAAATCCTCCCTTTACATTCTTTGTAGTGTGGATACATGTGGATGTATTTTAAGCCATTATATAAAAAGAAAATTAAAAAGTCAAGCTATTTCCCATAACATTGGAAACATGGATCCCTGTTTTCAGATATGTTTCAGATCTGGATAAACAATTGGATCAAGCCCCTATCCCAAAAGGGATCTACAGGAAGGAAATAATCATGAAAACTATAGTGTAGCTCTTGTGACGGACATTTTACTTTTTAAATTACCCTACTGGGCGATGTACTTGATCCTGAAGATGTCTCTGGCATTCTGTCAGAGTGCGCACAGTGTGACTATGTGAGACAATCCAGGGGCAAATACAGAGTGTTAGGCATGCAGAAATTGTCCATGGTGATCAATCACTCCGAGACAAGCATAATCTCCAATTGATTTATTAGGAACAGCTCTGGTACGTCTATGGAAATTTCCAAAACTGAAAGTCATTTTCAGCGCGTTTCACACAATCCACTTTCTCTCCTCCCACTTCTTACACTTCGTTAATCACAAGAACCAATTAACTACAGCTAAAATTTCTTAATGCAACATACAAAATAACCTTGAACTTTTCCAACTCCTCCAGCCCCCTTTCATTCCTTATAACATTCTTGGCAACTGAATCTCAGAGCTGACACAAAGGTTTGCATTTTAAGTAGTGATTTTATCTACAAATAATACATACATACAAGTACTTTAGTCAGACCTCAAACAAACAGAAATCAACAATTACTGCATGGAAGCACACATGGGGAGAGAGATACGCCCCATCAGGGCCTCTTCTTATTGCAGGATCTTAAAGTGGTATCAGCCCAGAAACCTTGCTGGCACATTCCCAATGTTACATCATCATAATCATGGTAAGCTCTTAAATCATTACCCTGACACATTCACATAAAGGAAGAAGACCAACTTCTATCCAGCCTGATCTTTACATGCTGTTTTACAAATACCACCACTTGCTTACAAATTCAAATTCAATCCATGATAGCCTTACTCATCTGGTTTGAAACTTTTCCTTTTGGACATGGAAAGCAATCGTAACAACAAAATGGCTTCCCTTCCTTCTTGCTCTTGCTGTGACCTTTATGGCAAGGTTCATTGCACAAAGACAGAGGCTGAGCCTAGGCACAAGGAGAAGCAGACAATGCAGAAGCCTTAAATGTTGATTTGATACTGGGATAGCTATACAACATTGGTTCTAATTAGACAACCATATTATACAGTAGTTTGAGAAAGGAATGTGCACAGAGCAAGTGCCTCTAAATAAATGCATTTTTTCGATCCCAACCAAAAGGTATTATTACAATCTTATAAGCAACCAAGTTTAAAAACAATCAAACATTTGTACCTGTGCCAGATTTGAGGCAATAGTCTTGTAGTGGAATTGTGGGGTGATATATGCCACCAAATTCTACCATTTGCAGTGTTACATTTCATTTCAAAATCATGTTATATTTACCTTTTTTTAAAAAAAATATGCAAAAGTATTCTCTACCCAACTGTATAAAAATTACAACCTTGGTAGAAAATCACTTTTCTGTGACAGAAAAGGTCTAGGTTACTTAAAAAAAATGGAAATAAGTTCAGCTAACTTCCATACAGTTATATATGACCATACAACCAATTTCATTAACTGTAGCCTGAACCAATGAGCTGAACCCCAAATGTATGGGGAAAATACCTGGCGAAACCTTCTTGGCCACCTAATGGCTGACATTAACACTGGAAACTTTGCCTTTGGGTGCTCTGAGATCAATTTTTCACAATGTAGATTTAGATTTAGGAATGTAACCCAGTTGATAATATCAAATCCTGCTTCCAGGTTTCCATTTTGATCAAAGGAAATCAAAGCAACAAGGCAGAATCTTGAAATATTGGGTTATTACTTAGATAACCACATAAAAGTACTTCTAATCTGATAATCAGAATAATGCAATAGTTTGAGAAAGAGCCAAAGATGCTTTTTCAAGAGGCACCTGGGCTTTCTTGTTTTTCTTTGAAGATGTTTTGCTTTTCAAAATGTCTTCAAAGAAAAACAAGAAAGTCCAGTTGCCTGTTGAAAAAGCACAGTTGGGACAACTATGACCTGGATGCCTAAGAATCTCCATAGACATTTAGTTTGAGAAAGGAATGGACACACAGCAAATGGCTCTAAATCAATACATTTATTTTCTATCCCAACCAAAATCTAGTATTACAGTCCTGTAAGTAACTAAATCATAATCACAATAATCTAATTCAAACATTTCCACTACTGCAACGCCATCTCCTGGTTTGAGGCAATGGCTTTACAGTAGAATTGTGTGTTGTTATATCAGTTGGTGCCATCTCCAATATTAAATTAGTTATATTTTCCCCTCATATTCTTGTTATGTTTTACCTTTTAAAAGAACAAAAACATTATGCAAGTAATTCTATGTAATAATATGAAAAGTTAACATGTTTGTAGGTACTGAAATCAGCTGGCTATGGATTTTGGCCAGAAAAGATCTGATTCACTGCAAAATGCTTTAAAAAATTATCTAAGGGCCATACAACTATTTTTATGATCTGCATCCTGAATGAATAATATGACCCCAACTATATAGGAAAGTTAATTTGGTGCATTAGTTAAAATGCTGGCCTAGAAACCAGAAGAATGTTAATTCTAGTCCTGCCATAGGCATGACAATTGACTGCATGACTCTGAGCCATCACTGTTTTTCAGCCCAATACACCTCACAGGGTTGTAGTAGGCAAAATAGGAGCAAGAAGGATTATTAAGTAAGTTTGGCATCTTGAGTTAAAATACTAAAGGTTGGAAAAGTATAATAAAGAAATATTGAAAATACCTGGTTAAATGTCTTTGGCCACCTAATGGTATCCACAAAAACATTGAACACCTGGTCTTCAGGAGCTCTGAGATCAAATTTTCCCACTTTGACTCGATGTAGACTTAGATTTGGGAACGTGATCCAGTTGATAATATCGAATCCTGCTTCAAGATTCCCATTCTGATCGAAGGAAATCATTTCCCCTACACTATTGTTAAATGAGACTTTTCGTAGATGGTAGTGGAACTAAATTGTCAGTGGAACAAAAAGAAATAAGTGATAAAGCTATACAAAAATTATACAAATATTATAATACCTTATAAGGGTAAGTGTATTTGAGAAGTCAGAATTAGCTATATCTATACAAATTATCAATAATTGCAATTCAACATCACAGTTCACCTGAAGTGGTATTAATGATAAAAAAAATAATATGACAAAGATATGAGCACAATATAGTTAAACCAAGAATATCATTAATTATAACTATGCATGTTATACCAATAGAAACATAACAGAAAAAAGAAATAGCAAAAGAAATGAATCAATAGTAGTAACCAAGGTAAGTTATCTATTATAACTATCCACAGTGGTGCAGTGGTTAGAATGCAATGCTGCAGGCTACTTCTGCTGACTGCCAGCTGACTGCACTTTGGCAGTTCAATTCTCACTGGCTCAAGGTTGACTCAGCCCTCCATCCAGAGGTGATATTCAGCAGGTTCTGACCAGTTCTAGAGAACTGGTAGCAGAAATTTTGAGTAGTTCAGAGAACTGGGAAATACCATTTCTGACTGGCCCCGCCCCCATCTATTCTTTGCTGATTGGCTGGGTCTCCTTTTGTTGCCCTGCACAGGAGAACAGAACTGGAAAGCAGGTTAGTAGGGTGAGGAGGGAATGGAGATTTTACAGTATCTTTGCCCTGGAATGGGGAGGGAATGGGGATTTTACAGTATCCTTCCCCTGCCACGCCCACCAAGCCATGTCCACAGAACTGGTAGTAAAAATGTCCTCAGAACTGGTAGTAAAAATGTTTTGAATCCTATCACTGCTTCCATCCTTCCAAGGTGGGTAAAATGAGGACCTAAATTGTTGGGGGCAATATGCAATAAACCTCTTAGAAAGGGCTATAAAAGCACTGTGAAGTAGTATATAAATCTAAGTGTTATTGCTATTATATTAACCAGCTTGAATAGAAAAAAAAATAAATGAAATGCAGAAAAACAAAATAATGTCATTGGATTTTTCAGATGATAAGAGAGCCAGTGCTCTCCTGTCTCTGAA
The DNA here is from genome assembly GCF_049901715.1 of Pseudonaja textilis. Lineage (NCBI taxonomy): Eukaryota > Metazoa > Chordata > Lepidosauria > Squamata > Elapidae > Pseudonaja > Pseudonaja textilis. The sequence continues at coordinate 111,130,935 of NC_142008.1, forward strand.
TTCACTAAAATCCATACTTTAGGCTACCCATTAAAGTAAGTTCATTTCCTCTAGTTGGGGTTAATGGGAAAAAGCTATGCTTTTGGACCTTTTTACATAGGCAGTAAACTAATATCTAACCATATGTTGGAGGCTGAATTACATAAACTTTATGTATTCAGGATATTACCTGCCACAGAAATGAATTCAGAAGGTTCTTATGTCCTCCCTGTGACATAATTCCATGTTTCAGTATTGATGATCTCATGGATTGCAATGCATAGGCTACAGCATATGCTGCATTGTAGACACTATAGCTATGGGAGGACGTGCTCATCTCAAAAATAGACCTAGGAAGAGTCTCCAGCTTCTCCTCCCCACTGCAGAGATTCCAAACATTTTCCTCTTCCAAGGAAGTTGGGAAGGAACAATCAAATATCTGTTTCCAAAAGTCCTTAATAAAACCATCTCTTGTTTCCACATAAGGGTTTCTCATCTGAAGAAAATTGTGGAAACCTACCAGCTCCTTTGATTGAGTTGCAAAGGCTAAGGAACCATGAAGGATATCTATGTCCCAAAATCGTTGAAAAGGAACAGAAGTGAACTCCATTTGGGCTGTCATCATCCAGAGTTTACCATTTGAGTTCCTAGGAATGTATTCAAGTTCTGGAATTCTGGGAAACATTCTCAAAACGATCATAGTATGAATTTCCCCATGCAAGACTACAACACTGACTTTGCTATCACTTATCAAGAGGTACAATTTGACCCATGAGTCTACCATTTCATGAATGCCAGTTTTAAAATATAGAGGTGGCAATGGTTCTATGAAATCAAAACAGATTCCCCCTTGGGAAAACTTTGGAAGTTCCTTCTGTACAAACCTGAGGCCATTGTCATCTTCTATAAAAATGACGCCAATCCAAGTCCACGTGAAAAGCAAAAGCAGCTGGAGCATCCCCACATACTGTTGGTTAATATTAGGGAACATCCATTGGAAGAAGACATGTTGGGATGGATCATTAATCACAGGAGAAGAACCATATCCAAGCTATAAAGAAAAGAAAGACTAAGTAGATAGGATGAGTGTGGGTACAACTTGTATTGTCCAAAGGGAGGATATCCATGTCATATTTTGAGAAAGAATGGAAGAAGAAGAAGAAAAGTAGGTAGGATCAAGACCTGTTAGGGTGGACATTAACATGGCATTTTGCTTATTTTGATGTACATGCATACAAATGCACAACTCTCATACAATCCTGGTAAATGCTTTTGCTGTAAAATATTGTACCATCCATCCAATCTCCCAATTCATAATATCAGGAAACTATAGGTATTTGTTATGCTGTGTGTGTGTGTGTGTGTGTGTGTGTGTGTGTCCATGTCCATGTCTACATTTCTGCCTATTCTCAGCTTTTAAAGGTTTATCAGAAGGGAGATTTTGTATGTTTGTGCTATCAAAATTTATACTGCACAACCCAATCAAAAGATAATGTAGCCACATATCACACATTCTAATGAATATTAAAATCTTCTACATTGTGAACAAATAGATCTATATCTATATTCTCTGTCTATGTTTATCTATGTCTGTCTGTCTGTCTGTCTATCTATCTATCTATCTATCTATCTATCTATCTATCTATCTATCTCTATCACTATATCTATCTATCTATCTATCTATCTATCTATCTATCTATCTATCTCCATCCATCCATCCATCCATCCATCCATCTATCTATCATCTATATATGTGTACACAAACACACAAACACACACCACCCTGACTGGCATTAATTTCATTTTGTTACCAATAGAGGATGTGGAAATTCACTCCAGCTTCTTGTTCTTCAAGGTTTGGGTCAACTTCTTCCAAAGTTATGGAGGTCTATTAATGTGATTCATAGGGTATCACTTTTTAAGATGCTATTCCAGTATTTTTATACATTCTATTACAAATTATCCATTATGATCTGTAATGTTTATACATGTTATATCACACACAGAAACTATATCAAGGCTGAAGGGACACCCTTCTAGTTTTTTCAGACTCTAAGCGCTATGTTCACATCTTACCTGTGGTAGCTTGTAATTGCTCAGAATAGTTGCCATAAAGAAACTCACATCTGAATCAGGTCCCCCAATGACTGCAACAATATTATCTTTATTATCACACTTGTAGTTCGGGATAAAGTTGCTCCATGTGGAGAGAAGCTCCAGTGAGGCGAGATATATCCAACTTGCAACAAAATGGCTGTTATAGATGTGGAAGCCCAGGGAGATATTGGATAATATCTGGGAATTTCCATTAATCTCCATTATGGCAAACGCAAAGGCCAGGGTATGCTGGTAAATCTGAGTCACAAATCTGCAGTGTGATTTATACGTTGAATAATTTCAGAAACTTGCTAAATTTTCTTCCAAAACTTTAGGCCATACAATCAGAGTTGTCTTAAAATATCATTTTAACAGTAATATTTATTTGGAAGCCATGGATGGACTCATTCCCATTTGGACTATTCAAAGCTCATCTTTCTATTTTTTATTCATTTATTTGCATTCACCCATGCATCTTCAGTGGGGGAAATCACTCAGTGTCTATGTATTTATAATTCACTTAACAACCATGTCACTATCTTAACAACTGCAGTGGTTCACTTAACAATATTGGCAAGAAAAGTCATAGGATGGGACAAACTCACTTAACAATTTTTTCAGCAACATAAATTTTGGGCTCAGTTGTGCTTATAAGTTGAGGACTACCTATAATCAATATCATATGATTTCCTTTAAGAAATCTCTCAAGTAGGCAAGGGGTTGAATCTTGCCTAGAAAATATTTTCATGTCTGACATTTTTTGCATTTGGTATTGCGAAATATTATGTGGAGTATATTGTATGTTAGAAAGAAAGAAAGAAAGAAAGAAAGAAAGAAAGAAAGAAAGAAAGAAAGAAAGAAAGAAAGAAAGAAAGAGAGAGAGAGAGAGAGAGAGAGAAAGAGAAAGAAAGAAAGAAAGAAAGAAAGAAAGAAAGAAAGAAGAGAGAGAGAGAGAGAGAGAGAGAGAGAGAGAGAGAGGTTGGAAGTTTGAATAGCTCAATAAGAATGTTCACCATACTCATCAAATTAAGGCTAGTTTAAAAAAAGCACATGTTAAATTAAAGCTAATATAAAAAGAACACATGTTAGCACCATTTATCCTTTCTTGGTGGAATTGTCTGTTTAAACTAACAATACAATTTGTGTTGAGAAACCCTGTTATGGAAAATGTTACAATTAATAAAAATTTTGGCTTACCCAATCTCATTTAGGAGGTTGTGAGATGGATGCTGATTGAAAGTCACAGGGTCAGAAAATGTATAGACTTGGGAAATAATACCGGCAATGCTGAGGTCCCCTGGCTCATAATACCGGTGACTTATTGGCAGAGGGTAATAGATATTGCAAGTAGCAACTGTGAGATTAGACATAGTCTGAGGCAGTAGCAGTAATATCAGAAACAGAAAGAATGTCATTAGGTAGAAACACCTTGTGGACATCAGAGCCTATAAGGATTTCTGGATGATTTAGTTTCTCTCACACTTTCCGCTAGATATGTTCAGAGAAAGATCACCAAGCAGTCTATATTGGATTCCTTTCTTGAATGTCAAGATACATTTTAGTAATATATTTTGATAAGAGCTTCTCTCTTGTGCCAAGGTATATTGGTTGTCCTTTGGGACATGAAGTAGAAGATACCATTATCAGAATGGCAACTACATGGGAGATAATCATCTTGCAAAATTACTAGTACTTTGCAGTATTGTAGAAGAAAACAACAGTTGCATATTTCAGTTTTGCTTTTTCTTTGTGAATATGTTACTATGAGACTAGAGTTATCTGAAGTAGGAACAATCTCTCTCTCTTTTTCTCCCACTCCCTTTCTCCTTTCCTCCCTCCCTCTCTCTAGGGCCCATGGTGATTGAAAAAGTCAAAGTGGTACCTGAACTATTTTTGTATAATTTTTGTGCATTGAAGGACTTTCACCTGTACTCATAGAATACCAGCCAAATCAGTGGTGGGATTCAAATGTTTTTACTACCAGTTCTGTGAGCGTGGCTTGGTGGACATAATGTGGTGTGGTGTGCATAGCTTGGTGGGTGTGAGCAGTGGAAGTTTACTGCAAAATCCCCATTCCCTCCTCACCCCACCAACCAGCTTTCCAGCTCCGTTCTCCTGTGCAGGGCAAAAAAAGACCCAGCCAATCAGGGAGGCAGAGAATAGATGGGGGCAGGGACAGTCAGAGGTAGTATTTCCTGGTTCTCCAAACAGAATACCACCTCTGAGCCAAATGTATTACTACTATTTCTTCCTCTTCTTCTTCTTCTTCTTCTTCTTCTTCTTCTTCTTCTTCTTCTTCTTCTTCTTCTTCTTCTTCTTCTTCTTCTTCTTCTTCTTCTTCTTCTTCTTCTTCTTTTTCTTCTTCCTCCTCCTCCTCCTCCTCTTCCTCTTCCACTTCTACTATTACTACTATCACTGCTACCGCTGTAAAATAATGTCCCATACTTGCATTAACAGGGAAAGTAGCATAAAATATTTACTCTCGATTGTTCATCCATTTGGCATCTTTATCTGTGAAAGGGTGAGAAATTAATGCATAGAATCCAGTATAGAAAATATCAAACTCTCTAAAAAAATTAAAGCTCACTACAGTTGATCTTTGAGAAAAAAGGAATGTCAAAATAAATGCAATTGTGGTGTGGATGTCAACAGTAAATAAAAGCTTATGAGAATTTGTGAAGATTTTTTAATAATAGCTACACTGGTGATTTCCAATATTTCACAGCAAAATAGGGTGAATTCAAGGCCACTCTTCTTAATGAATACAAGGCAATGCAGTGAATTTCTACTCAAAGATTTTCTTTTACTTTATTGATTAGCGCTTGGGCCATATCAAAGTGCAGAATTACAGACACAAATAATTACTAAAATCTGATAAAAGCTGCTTTTGCATTCAGGAGTGCCGAAATGATGCACCCAATAAAGTTTTGCATTCAGAGATCAGAAGGTCTCAAGTGTAGTTGGGTTCATCAGTTGGAACATTGACATTCTCTTAATCATACTATACCCCAAGTACCAACTGCTTGAGATAACAATACAATTTGCTGTAGGGAAAGCCCTTATAAAAATGCACTGATTAACCAAAATCTTGGCTTACTTAATCTTACCCAGGTCATGAGATGGATGCTAAGTGAAAGTCACAGGGTCAGGAAATGTATAGACTTGACAAATAACTTCAATAATGTTGAAGTTCTCTGTCTAATAATATCAATTATTTGAGGGCAGAGTGTAATAGATATTGCATGTAGCAGTTAGGACACTAGGCACAATGTAGGTTGAAATAATAACAGTAATATCAGGATGACAACACGTGACATTAGATAAAACTTCTCCTTCTGAACATGAGTTCCTATCTTCTATGGCCTTAAAATTTCTGGGTTATTAGTTAATTGATGGAAAATTTCCAGGTCTCCAGAGCAAAGGCGTCTAGAAGGACTGCGGTCTACATGTCTGTAGCCAGTGTGGAGTTTTGTCAATTGTCAGATTTTAAACAATCTGATATTCTGACATTTTAGCTGACTGAAAGCCTATACTCTTTAACAATTGTTACAGTTTACACTTCTCAAAGTTTTCTTCAGCAGCTTTACCTCTTAAGTATGGTGACTCATTGAATCTTGTATTGTAGCTCCATGGAGAAGGATGGTTCACCTATTCAAAGCTTTCACAATTAGGAAGTTTGTCTGCATTTTGTGGTAGAATATTTTGATTACTATACTATAGGGATTGTTGAATGGAGAGAACGTTATATATTTTACTATTACACTTAAACCTAGCCACTCTGTTTTAAAAAGCTTTAAGGTAGCTATCAATGCAATCCATTGTATACAAGACTGATTTCTATAAATCATTTTACGAGGATGCATGAGTTGTTGCCTCTTACTTAGCTCAGATTTTATCAAGGTGATGTAGAGTTTGCGGGAGAATATGAGAATCAATAATCCAGCACTTGAGGCTAAAATGGAGAAGATCTCCACAGCCACCATGTATTTCCCTTTGGTGCTCTGGTAGGCTGGGACAAAAGAGATCCAGACACTGCAAAAGAGAAGCATGCTGAGGGTGATAAATTTTGTTTCATTGAAACTGTCTGGAAGGTTCCTTCCAAGAAAACCCAGTGTAAAGCTGATCATGGCCAAGAGGCCAATAAAACCCAGGACACAATAAAACATGGCAGCAGAGCCTTCATTGCACACCAGGACCATTTCTGTAGGCAGAAAATGCATATCAAGATCTGGGAAGGGAGCAACGCTCATCAGCCACACAATGCAAAGAGTAGTTTGAACAAGGGAACAGGAAGGAACCATAAAGAGGGCCAACTTGTTCCCTAGCCATGACCTCATCTTAGAATCTGGCTTGGTGGCCATGAAAGCTAAGACCACAATGAAGGTTTTGGGCACCACACAAGAAACTGCCAGAGAGGAGATGATTCCAAAAGCAGTTTGTCGAAGGAGACATGTTGCCCTCTGAGGCTGACCAATGAAAAGCAAAGGGCAGAGAAAGGAAAGCAGGAGGGAAACTGGAGGGTGTAGCTGCCCTTGACTATGGGTGTATTCTTGTGTTGGACAAAGACTACAAGGACCAGAGCTGTGACGGAAGAACATGAAAGAACAACAATATCCAAGGTGATCCCCAAAGGTTCTTGGAAAGATAGCAAGCTGATCTCTTTTGGAATGCAGCGATCCTCAGCTTTTCAGGGATACTGGTCCTCTGGACACTGGTAACAAGAATCCATGCCTGAAAAGGAAAAACGTCTATTTGGCATAAAGCAACAGAAAGAAGTAGACCAAGATCATAAGGAAAAAATTGGGCCATAGAATCACCAGAAATGAACATGACCAAATGGATTATTTATTTGTTTGTTTGTTTGTTTATTTTATATTGCCGTCTATTCGCCCATGGTGGCTCGAGGTGGCTTACACAATGTTAAACCATATTTAAAACAAAAAATAAAAGAAGAAACAAAAAGTATCAAAAAATAAAAATGAACAAAAAGTATCAAATAAATCAGTAAAGTACAATACAACAAAATTTGGGAAAAACAAAAACAAAAAAACAGAAAATCAAAAACCAACTCCCATCCCCCTCCCTGATGACAGCAGATCACACTAGCCACCTGATGAGCTCCATCCCTCTCTGGCTTCCCCAGGCCCACTGGTAACATCAAACTAGGTAACATCAACATTCCCAAACAATGGTGCTTTCATGAGACATGTTTCTGAGCCCAACAACCATTTCTTTGTTCATTTCTTTTTCATTCATTAGGTTCAGTTGTGTGATTCAAATTTTTTTTTACTACCAGTTCTCTGGGCATGGCTTGGTGGGTATGGCAGGGGAAAGATATTGTAAAATCTCCAGTCTCAGGTGGTATTTGCAAGTTCTCCGGACTACTCAAAATTTCTGCTACCATTTCTCCAGAACTGGTCAGAATCTGCTGAATACCCCCTCTGATTAGGTTTAAATCCTACTTTTCCTTCAGAAATTCTAGGCAACATACAATACTCAGTCCTCAGTTGGTTTGCTTTCTGTACAAAAACAAACTGGTGGGATATGCTGAATTGAAAGAATGACAGGAACAAAGTCAACAGTGAACAATCATGCTCAATTGTAGAGAAACTTATTTGAGCTCAGCCACAAAAACTAACACACATTTTATCCTCCTTAGAACTCTTCCTCAAGTACTATGAGTCTCAACAGCCTAAGGATGTTCCATGCCAGGTTTCAAAGAAGGTAGACTAAAAACTGTTCTATTTCAATTTTAAAATTGAAAATGGGCATGATTTGTTCTCTTCTAAACCCTGAACTTCTCTGAACTCTCACCCTATTCTGCAAAATCTCTACACAAAGAATATTACAAGTTTTTATGATTCCTATGAAATCTATGGAAATAAAACATCAGTGATCCATAACTGGACCCCTGTGTTGTTTTCCTTTAGAGCACTTCACCATTTGTGTATTTTATAGCATCCCTTCAGGGGTGAAAATTCCAACATTAATGGAAAATATGAATTCCAATTTTCTGATCTCTGGTCTGGATAAAAAATTTAGCCTAATGCTTGGCCCCATGGGAATCCACCAAGGAGAGCAAATGATGAAATGCAAACTCTGTCACTGTAGGCGTGGAGTGACATCACCAACCCTTCAAAAAAGGTCAGAGCTTGTGTCATAATGGAGCAACACAGATCTATTTCTTTCTTTTTTTAAAATAATGTTTATTGAAAGTTTTTTTTAAAAAAAAGAATATTAAAAAAAAGACAAACACGTTCTCACATTTTTGCAACGTTTTCATAGCAATGTACATTTCTATCAGTGTCATTTAAAGTCATTTGCTGCAAGTAAATCTATAACTTGTTTCCTAAATCCTTACTTATTTATGTTATTATTACAATTATAAAATATTTATTTACTTATATTACTTTACATATATACATAGCTATAGATACATTTATCCTTATTTCCATTTTCCCATGTTGTTTGTTTAATCAATTTCACTAGACATCTTTATTTCCTTTTTATGCAACATTTGTATCATATATTCCAAATTGTAAAAAACTCCCCCTCTTTGTTTTTTAGTAACATGGTTAGTCTAACCATTTGTGTGCATTGGTGGATTTTATTAGTTATTGCCAGGTTGTGGGTATCATTGTTGATTTCCAGTTTTGGGCAAAGACTATCCTTGCCGCTGTAATGATATGTGATATCAGATACTGGTGTTTTTTGCTCCATGTCGGTTCTTTCATTCCAAGTAGAAAGGTCTCTGGGTTGAATTTAATCTTTAGTCTTGTCATCTCTTCTAACCTTGCCTGTATCTTAGACCAATACTTTTGGGCTTTAGGACATGTCCACCACATGTGAAAATACATTCCCTGGCTAAAGTTACACTTCCAACATTTGGGTGACATATTAGGGAACATCCTAACAAGTCTTGCTGGTGGGAGGTGCCAATTATAGAACATTTTATAAATATTTTCTTTATATGAGACTGATAACATTAATTTATAGTTAGTTCACCAAATTTGTTCCCATTGTTCTAATTCAATATTGTGGCCACAATTTTTAGCCCATGTTATCATGCTCTCATTAACTGTTTCCTCTTCCATTTTAAATTTCAATAAATAATTGTACATTTTGGTAATCATCTTCTTTTTACTTCCTTGTAAAATTTTGTCTAATTCCTGATCTGTATTATAAATTTCAAATTGTTCCTTTTCTTTTTTGTGTTTTGCTTGAATTTGAATGTATGGCCACCACCCAATTTCAATTCCATCTTTTTAATTGTATCTGTATTTTCAAGTCACCTTCATCTGTTATTAATTTTTTATATTTTATTGTTTGGTTCAAATCCATAACATTGGGATATACTAGTGCCTCCATTGGAGATAGCCAGAGAGGTATTTTCACATAATAGTTTCTTTTAACTCTTTCCCATATATATAACAAAGTGTCCCTTATCCAGTGTCTTTGAAAGTAGCTATGGGTTTTATTTTTTCCATCCCAGAGAAATGCATGCCAGCCAATCTGTAAATCAAAGCCTTGTATTGTCAATATTCTTTTGTCCTCCAAGTTAATCCAATCTTTGATCCAGGTACTTGCTGCAGCTTGATAGTATAACTCAAAGTCTGGGAGCACAGATCCTCCCTTACTTCTACTATATTGCATTAATTTATATTTTACTCTGGCTTTTTTCTTTTGCCAAATAAATTTACTAATCCTTTTGTTCAGGTCTTTGAAGAATTTTTTTCCCTAGTTTGACTGACATGGTTTGAAAGAGATACAACAATTTTGGTAGTACATTTTTTTTAAATGGTGGCTATCCTTGCATCCAAGAAAGTTGTAAATTTACCCATCTATCTGGATCTTTTTTTATTTGGTCTATCAACTTGTCATAGTTAACAGCCTTTATTGTGGACCATTTCGCTGTAAGCCAAATTCCTAAATATTTTACTTTTTTCATTGTCTGAATACCTAATTCTTTTTTCAGTTCCTCATTTTGCTTTTTAGTACAATTTTTGGTTATTATCTTAGTCTTTTCTCTATTGATTTTGAGTCCTGCTACTTTACTGAATGCCTCTATCTCTTGCATTAAATTTTTGCTTGACCCTTTTGGGTCGTCTGTTATGAAGACCATGTCATTAGCGAACGCTTGCAGTTTATATGTTTCCTGTTTAATAGTCAACCCTTGGATATTTCGGTTTTTCCTTATCTGGGTTAACAACACTTCTGCTGATAAGTTATATAGTAATGGGTCAAGTGGACATCCCTGTCTCACTCCTTTGCTTATTTTTATATTGTTTGTGGTTTCTCCATTAATTACTAATATTGCATTTTGTATAGAATATATTGTTTTGATTAGTCCTATAAATTTTTCACCGAATTTTATCCTAGATAATTGTTCAATCAAAAATTGCCAATTTAAATTGTCGAATGCCTTTTGGGCATCCAAAAACATTAATGCCATTTGGTTGTTAGATTTGGTTTCATAATAATCTAGGACATCCATTATTATTCTTATATATTTTTTAATATATCTATTTGGGAGAAAACCATTCTGGTCTGGATGAATAATATCATTCAATATTTTTTAATCTATCTGCAATTATTTCTGCTAAAATTTTATAATCTACATTCAGGAGTGAGATAGGTCTGTAATTTCTAATTTGGTGAGGATCTGTTTGTTCTTTGGGAATGAGGGATATCAGAGCTTCCATCCATGTTTGAGGTATTTTGGCACAATTCAGGGCCTCATCATATTTTTACTTGAAGTCAAAAGAGTCATCAAACTATATGTACCAATAACAACTCCCAAAACCAGAAAAAACAAATTACCCATAACAATAAGGAAGCTTCAATGCAAAAAGAAATCACTTTGGCAGAAAAACAAATCTGGTCACGTTGCCAACTTCAAAAGTCGATACAAAAATTTATGCCACCAGATAAAGACTGAATGCACCAATTATCACATTAAACAAGAGGAAAACCTTCTATGCACCAATTCCACCCACAATTTCTACAATTTTGTAAACAACAAACTAAAAGACTCAAGGTCCATCCCACCCCCCAAAAAACCTAATGGTAAAGATTATAATGACGATACTATTTAACACATTCTTTGGCTCAGTATTTGTAAACAGCAATGGATCATGCCCAGTATTTCCCAGTCGAACCACAGACAACTACAATGATCTAAAATATATCAATTTTACAGAAGACAAGGTTGAAAAAGAACTACACAATGTAAAACCATCTCTATCTATTGGACCGGACAGAATATGTGCCTACTTCTGAAAAAAGCTATCCACCGTCATAGCCGAACCTCTAAGCATAATCTTTGAAAAATCTTTCAGGAACAGCTCCTTGCCAAAACTATGGTCACAAACCACAGTCATCCCCATCTTCAAAAAGGGTGACCCCAGCCTAGTTGAAAATTACAGAACAATCTCCTTATGCTGTGTCACCTGTAAACTCATGGAATCAATTATTAACCAATCCATCATCCTCCACTTAGAAACAAATAACTTAGTCTCGAATAAACAGTTTGGTTTCAGGAAAAAAAAACTATCATGTAATCTGCAATTCTGACACTGCAATAACATATGGACTATACAACTCGATCAGGGCAAAGGAATAGACGCAATTTACATAGACTTCTGTAAAGCCTTTGATTCAGTGGTACACAACAAACTACTCCTTAAATTAAAATCGTATGGCATCTCTGGACACTTGCATAACTGGGTAGAAGCATTCCTGTCAAACAGACAACAAATGGTCAAAATTGGGAGCATCCTATCAAATTCTGTACCTGTCAACAGTGGTGTCCCCCAAGGCAATGTTCTAGGACCAACTCTTTTCATACTCTACATAAATGACCTCTGTGATTATATTAAGAGCAACTGTGTTCTCTTCGCTGATGATGTAAAGCTATTCAACATCACAGACAATACTGCTATACTTCAAAAAGACCTTGACTATGTATCAGAATGGTCAAACAAATGGCAACTTCAAATCTCAACAAATAAATGCTCTGTCTTACATATTGGCAAAAAAAATCAAAAAATAAAATACAGGCTGAATAGTGAAGACCTTGTTGATGATCCAAACTCTGTCAAAGATCTTGGAGTACTCATCTCTAATGATCTAAGTGCTAGAGCCCACTGCAACTACATAGCCAAAAAGCCATTCAGAGTTGTTAACCTAATTTATGTAGCTTTTTCTCTGATAATATTACACTACTATCTAGAGCATACAAAACATTTTCTAGAACAATACTTGAATACAGCTCATCAGTCTGGAACCCACATTATGTATCTGATATTAACACAGTTGGAAAAGTCCAGAAATATTTCACAAGAAGAGTTGTCCACTCCTCTACTCATTGCAGAATACCTTATGCCAGCAGACTTGAAATTTTAGATCTAGAAAACTAGAACTACACTGCCTTCGGTCCGATCAAAGTACAGTATATAAAATCATACATTGCAATGTCCTACCTGTCAATGAATACTTCAGCTTCAACCATAACAATACAACAGAACACAATAGATACAAACTCAATGTTAACTGCACCAAACTTGATGGCAGGAAATATGACTTCAGCAACAGATTGGTCAATGTCTGAAATACCCCAAACCCCAAAAACTTTAACCTTAGACTGTCTACTATTGACATCACCCCTTTTCTAAGAGGTCTGTAGGGGGCGTGCATAAGCACACCAACATGCCTACCATCCCTATCCTATTGTTTCTTTTATTTTTTCATTTTTCTTATGTATTCATGTATTTTTGTATTTTTTATTTTATTATGTATTCATATTCTTATGTATTCATTTCTTATTCTTATGTACCCATGTACTCATAACTATGTTTTTACTTATACCTATTATCTTATAAGAAATTGACAAACCAAATAAATTATATATATATATATATATATATATATATATATATATATATATATATATATATATATATATATATATATATATATATATATATTTCCATTGGCAGGTTGCCTAGTATATCTTGGAATTCTTTATAGAATTCCAAAGGTATTCCATCTGCTCCTGGGGTTTTATTGGTTTTCTGTCTTCCAAGGTTATTTTATCATTCAATATCTTTCGAGCAGTTTCTTATATGATGGGTAATTCTTTGTCCTCAAAATATTTTATTATGTTCTCCTCTAAAATTTCTTCTTTTTTGCATAAATTAGCAAAAAAAAAATTGAGCTATTGTTTTCTTTTGCTCTGATTGTGAAAACAACATTCCATTCTCATCCTGTAGGGTTATTATAGTTCTTTCCTCCTACTCTTTTTTTAGTTTGTGGGAGAGCGATCTTCCAGGTTTGTTCACGTTCTCAAAATAATGCTGTTTAAGTAATTTTAATTTTCTAGCCATTTCTTCTTGGAGTAAGTTTATTTCATGTTTAGTCAAATTTAATTCTTTTTTAATTGATTCATTACCCGGATCTTTTTGCAATTTAATTTCCATTTTTTCCAGTTTCTCTTGTCTTGCAATCTGTTGATTCTTCCTATCTCTATTCTTTTTTGCTACAAATGCTATTGTTGAACCCCTCACATATACCTTTGTTGTGTCCCATAAGTTTTGAATCGTTGTGTGTTCATTCATATTAATTTCAAGAAATGTTTTCAGTTCCTTATTTATCATTTGAATATATTCTTTGTCTCTCAGGATACTCTTATTAAAGGTCCATTTATCTGTCTTTTTCTTTCCTCTCCAAATCAGTTTAATTGGATTACGGTTGGCCCAGGTGTTTGGCAAAATTTCTACTGTTTCTATTTTTTCCAGTAATTCCAGATCCATTCATATCATGTCAACCCTGGACCATGATTGATGTGGGTTAGAAAAGAAAGTACATTGGCTTTTAGATGTATTCAATTCACTCCAGGCATCTTTTAGGTTCATTTCTTGGTCTAATTGGTTGAATGTTATTGGGAATATTCTTCTCTTTTTCTTATTGTTTTTAGTGGTTTTATAGTCCTTTTCTATATTGGACACTACATTATAATCCCCTACTATGCATATGTTAACTAGTCCAATTTCTATGATTGTATTATGGAGTTTATAATAAAATTCCTTTTGGTTGGTATTTGGAGCATAGATTACTGCCAATAATATCTTCCTTTGTTCTATTGTTATTTTTATAAGAAGTATCCTTCCATCTTCATCATTGTATATTAAATTTGGATTTAATCAATTTTTAACATACACCGCAACGCCTCTCTACTTTTGATTTGTTAAAATTTGGTAGGCATCATGCCTTACCTGTCCAGTTTGATATTTTTCCTTCTGGGCATGGAAGGCAATCAAAACAACAAAATGGTTTCCCTTCCTTTTTGGTCTTGCTGTGACCTTTCTGGCAGGGTTCATTAAAAAAAGAATAAGGTTGCACATATGTGCAATGGGAAATCATTGAAGAAAAAGGTAAACCATACACACTTGTATAATAGATGAAAAAAAGGAAGAAAGAGGGCATAAATTGAGAAGCATAAATACTTAGAACATTCTAACTACAGGCATTGCTTAGGACAGCATCTCTAAAACCATATAATCATTCTAGTATACAGGTCCCCCAGGCCGTGCCCCATTTAGTACTGGGCCACAGAAGTGGTGGGCTAGCATGCATGCATGCATGCTCACACAGCTCCATTTGCAGCAAGCATATGTACCCACTGCTCATGCAAATGGAGCTGCACACACAAATGCCTGCTGCACAGGCAGCACTGTTCTGACTCAAACTTTTTTCCAAGGAAACAAACACGAAATAGAGGTAACAGCAAAACCCTTTTAATGATTCTTTACGAATTCCGTTCCTTCATGGTTAAAAGGCTTTTTCAAACTAATTGTCTCTGATAAGAATAAGCCTTGCCAAGGTTGTGCAAGGCTGCCAAGAATACAAGATAAAGTTACCAAGAAATATTTCAAACACAAAGAATCTCCAAACACCAGTCAAGATACTCCAAACCTCCACCAGGCTTGAGTGCAAAAACTTCTTTGCTTCCTGCAAATAACTCCAGTTTCTCAGCTAGCTTTTATCTCTTAAGGGAGGGGTCATTATCTTGCAGCCTTACTCCTGAGTTGCCTGTGCTGCAGCAGTTGCTCTTTCCTTTGAGCAGCCCTATGAGCATGTTACTGAGCACAGGCTCCTCGGCAATCTCATCACTGCTGCCAGCCTCCACAATTTTCAAAGGCAGCATTCCACTCCCTGATGGTCCTGGTCCCATCCCTGCATCACATACAGGCCCCTCATCTGAGTCCTTGCTCTCTGAGACCTCAGTCATACGCACCTGCTTCCAGTGAAGCACAACAGGCACCATCCCGTCTCCCCCACCCAATCAGTCTGCAAAGCTGGGAAGTTGGCGACCACTGTTCTAGTACATAGAAGTCACCCTTATGATCTGCACCCATAGTTAAGGAGAGCTTGGGAAACTCCCATATCTAGATAACCTAATCACCAAAATTGGGAACAAGCAAGTCATGTAGCACTGCAGAAACCCAACCATACAGAGATCCAGCTACATAAAGACTCCAATCATCATCCCAGTTGGAAGAGAAGCAGAGTCAAAATAGTAGACAACCATGCCAGATGTATCTGCAAGTCTAAGAAATTATCTGAGTAATTAAGATACCTTAATCAGCCTCTGTGTACTAATGGATGCTCTGCTAAAGAGATTGACACTTAGTATGACACTTAAGCAGGAGAATAATAATAAATACATTGATGCCCAATAGGAAAAGTAATCATGAACCATGGAGGCACAGTGGTTAGAATGTAGTACTGCAGGCTACTTCTGCTGCCTGCCTGCAATTTGGCAGTTCAAATCATACCAGGCTCAAGGTTGTCTTAGCCTTCCACCCCTTCTGAAGTGGGTCAAATGAGGACCTAGATTATTCTGACTCTGTAAAACCGCTTAGAGAGGGCTGTAAAATACTGTGAAGTGGTATATAAGTCTTAGTGCTATTGCTATTGCTATTGCTATTTCTCCCCTACATAGAGAAGGCCATTTACCAAATAGGATTTTTTTTAAAGAAAGCACCACCTTAAAACTTTTTACAACTTGATTAAGGAAAAAAAAATCAAGAAATCATCTGATTAACCAAAGACAGCAGACACCAATCTGTATTGCATCTCTTGTAGTGTGGACAGATATACAGTGGTACTACATAACACAGTTTCCATACCCAAGTAAAAAAAAAAAAGAGGTCCTACCCCACCCAAAAAATAATTAATAGAAGAACATGCACTATGTCATAATAAGCATGAGAGTCAATTCAAGGATTCACAGGTGATATCAACTACGTCAAACTATTACATGCATCAATCCAATAAATGGAAAACATCATTTGTTACAATCATCTACAATTAATCTATACTGAACAATTTGGTAGCCTTCTGAATAATTGGAACACATTTTGAAAATACTTGGGCCAATTGTCAAAAGAGATTAAATTATTATTTGTATCAGAATTTGCATGAACTGTAGATTTAGAGACAAGATCCCTAAATAGACTATGATATATGCTTATCGCTACTTGGTGGATCCTGGGTGTAGTCTCAAGTCTAAATTGGCATATTTAGTAATTTCTAGTAAATTTAGTGATTTCTTTAGTAAATTTAGAAATTTTATAATTTCTTCAGTATGTAAAAATATTCAGAGATTGAAAAACATTAGCTGCTCAGGCCAACCTATAAACTTCTCCGTCTAGATGCTTGTAAATGGAGGGAATAATGTTAAGATATTTCTGGTGACTCTGCTCAAATTCCACAGAGCTGAAAAATACCAGCTATTTCAAAGCAGCTTTCCATCCGGGAAGTGATCAGGATTAATGAGTTGGAAGGGACCTTAGAGATACTGTAGTCCAACCTGTTCAGGAGACCCTACACTAGGGTCATCCAATATCTTATTAAAATCTCCAATGTTGGAGCACCCACAACTTCTAAAGGCAAACTTCCACTGGTTAATTGTTCTCACTGTTAGGAAATTTCTACATAGTTCTAGGTTGCTTCTCCCCCTTGATTAGTTTCCACCCATTGCTTCTTGTCACACCTTCAGGTGCTTTGCAGAATAGCTTGACTCCCTCTTCTTTGTGGCAGTCTCTGAGATATTGGAATAGTGCTATCATGTCACTCCTAGTCCTTCATTAAACTAACATTTACTATCTTGTTAAGTAGTGATTCTCGGAGTGAAAAGCAATTTTAAAATAATTGCAGAATGATTCATGGCTGCTAGGCATACATATATAATCTAAAATGGATACCCTCTGAAGATCGCAAAAAATGATCTCACTCTCAGAATCCTCAGTCATTAAACTATTTATCTTTTAAATCAATTTTAGTTATATAGTTATTTGGAATAAGTATCAAGTGTCTTAACCCAAAATGGCAATATGGTTACTTTACTATTTATATTCTGAACTTAGAGCAGAGGAAATAATGGGAACAACTGCAGACTGTAGACAGAACATATCTGATTAAATCTCTTTGGCCATCTGATGGCATCAACAAAAAGGCTGAATGCATTGTCTTTGGAAACTCTGTGATCAAATGTTCCCATTTTGACTCAATGCAATGTTATGTTTGGAAATGTGATCCAATTGATAATGTCAAATCCTGCTTCCAGGTTCCCATTTTGATCAAAAGAAATCGTCTTCCCAACACTATTGTTAAATGAGACTTTTCTGAGATAAGGGTACAACTAAAATGAAAGTGGGAAAAAAGCAATAAAGCTATGCAAATGTAACATAAACAATATAAGAGAAAGTCAGGATATTTCATAGGATTGAAGTAGTAATGCCTAAGCATACTATCAATTTTCCTAATTAAAAATATAGCTAAGCAGGTGCTTATTATTAGTGCTTACAATGTGTCAATAATTTGAACATGAAGTCAAACCAAGTTAGGAGAAGGAGGAGGAGGAAGGAGAAGGAGAGAATATAAAGCATCAAGACACCAAAACTAACTGGAATTAAAAGAATTTAGCAAAGAGGCAAACCAAGATTCTTGTATCATATATCAGTGATCCTAACTATACTACAACTATAAGAGTAAGCATCAGAGGTAAAAAGAAACCCAGCCACCAAAGAACATG
The DNA here is from genome assembly GCF_049901715.1 of Pseudonaja textilis. Taxonomy (NCBI): domain Eukaryota; kingdom Metazoa; phylum Chordata; class Lepidosauria; order Squamata; family Elapidae; genus Pseudonaja; species Pseudonaja textilis. Next base: position 111,149,107 of record NC_142008.1, read on the forward strand.
ATGGCCAGGCACCATCAAAGCTGACATCAACAAGAGCATAGAAAAACTGAAAAAGTAGTTCAAGATCATAGAATTGCTGAAGGGATATCATCATCATCATCATCTGATGATGATGATGATGTTAATATTATAACCTGAAGAGTTCAGGGTATATAGACAAGCATTCCTGAAAGTGGGAGCCTAACTTATGACAATTTCCTTATATTTGTGATTTCAAGACATTACCTGCCAAAGTAATGAATTCAGAACATTCTTCTGTCCTTCCTCTGATATAGTTCTGTGTTTGAGCATTGATGAGCTCATGGATTGCAATGCATGGGCCACAGCATAAACTGCATTGTCAATGCTATAGCTATGAGGAGTTATGCTCATGTCAAAGACAGACCTAGGAAGAGTCTCCAGCTTCTCCTCCCCACTGCAGAGATTCCAAACATTTTCCTCTTCCAAAGAAGTTGGGAAGGAACAATCAATTGTCTCCAAAAGTCCTTAATAAAACCATCTCTGGTTTCCACATTAGGGTTTCTCATCTAAAGAAATTTTTGGAAACCTATCACTTCCTTTGACTGGATTGCAAAGGTTAAGGAACCATGAAGGATATCTATATCCCAGGATCGTTGAAAGGGAACAGAAGTGAATTCCATTTGTACGGTCATCATCCAGATTTTCCCTGTCTTCATTTCTTCGTCTTCAAATTCCAAAACTCTGGGAAACATTCTCAAAAAGATTGTAATGTGAATTTTACCATGTAAAACCACAACACTGGCAAAGCTATCACTTATGAAGATATGCAGTTTGGTCCATGATTCCATCTTTTCATGAATGCCACTTTTAAAATACACAGTTGGGAATGGTTCTATAAAATCAAAGCAGATACCATTTTGAGAAAACTTGGGAAGTTCTTCCTGTATAAACTTGAGGACATTGTCATCCTGTATAAAAATGACACCAATCCAGGTCCATCTGAAAAGCAAAAGCAGTTGGAGCATCCCTGTATATTGTTGGTTTCTATCAGGGAGCATCCATTGAAAGAAGGCTTGTTGGAATGGGTCATTAATCACAGGAGATGATCCATATCCAAGCTATAAAAAGAGGGGAAAAGCAAGATTAAGTAGGTAAGATTTATGTAGGCAAATTTATATTGTCTGAAGGTTGGATATCCATCTTGTATTTTGGGAAAGAATGGAAGATGAAAAGTGATGGGAATAATTCCTGTTAAAGATGGAATTTAACTTTTCTGTATCTCCAACTTTTAATTTGTTATTTATTTCTTGTTGCATATTGTACAATAAAAATAATTCTCCACCAAAATAATTGCCCAAGAATGGGAAAACAATGGGATTTGACCAAATTAGGACTGTAATCAATAATCTTTTCAATCTGGACATGTATAGGATACAATATCAATTGGTACCTTCCAAATTTTTGAATTATCAAAATTGAAAATCAAATGATTTTATCTGCAGCACATGAAGTACATTCAAGATATTGCTATGATTACCTTTTTCAATCCAACAGAGGTTTATGAAATTATAGCATCAGTAGCATCAGCATATAAAAGTATAAAGATTTTATACTATACTAAATTGGGTGCATGAATACCCATGTTTTGTAAAAGTCCACCAATATAGATTAAAAAGGGAGAGAGCAAAACACATTCTCCTGGCACTCCTTTTTTCAGGTTTACTGTGCCAAAGAGAGTCTAATGGGGGTTACATGCAACAAACAAACAGGAGTTTGATAGCAATGCCCCACAAACTGGCAGATTTGACTCTCCTCTGGTGGAGGCTGTTGCTTTCCAGCCAACTCCCTGAGCTTCCACTTCCTATTACTCATCTCAAATGATCTAAGTGCTAGAGCCCACTGTAACAACATAGCCAAAACATAGCCAATCGTGCCTACCATCCCTGTCCTATTGTTTTTTATTTTTCTTATAAGTATCTATCTCATGTATTCAAAACTATATTTATTCTTATACCTGTATCTTGTAAGCAATTGACAAATCAAATAAATACTAAAATACTAAATTGTTATGTCTCACCTTTCTTCTTTCCAAGAAAGATGAAAGAGTCCAGACTCATACAAACACAGGCAGGCAAGAAGACTTGGTCTTTACAGAGTTAATCCTTTATACTGATAATGTCCTTGGCATTCTGACACATGCTGCCTAAAGATTCCAAAGCAGACCACAAGAAACAATCACACCAAAACCTGGAAGAGAAGTAAAACTTTGTCCCGTACAAAGTTTCCAGAGAAAACACCCACTTTTATCCCCTGTGGAGTGTGGCTCAATGACTCAGCTCACTCTCTGACTCGTCCATGCCTCCTATGCTGCAGCTCACATTTCTTCCTAAGAGGCTGCCTAGGATCAAGCCAACATTCATCCACTTGACTCCCTGTCAGGGGCTGCTCTGATATGCCCTCCTCCTCCTGATTAATCTCAGGCTGTTCCTCTTAGTTGTCTGCTGAAACCTGAGGTATTATCACAGAAGAAGGCATTGCCAGAGAGGAAGGTCCTGGTGAGGGAGGCATTCCCAATTCCTCCTCCTCATCTTCCGAGTCCTCTCCCTCTAGCAGCACAGGCTCAGGAATCAGAGCCACAACACTATCCCTTACTGCAGGGCCCTTCCCCCAAGTCCGATGGTCAGGATGTGGTCTCAAGGGGAACTGATCATGAAACCTCCATATAAGGTCCGGGCCGTGAATTGTGAAAGCATCCACCCAGGAAAGGGCCTCTGATCCATCCCCCTACCTCTCGATCAAATACTGGAACCGTCCTTTCAGCCAGCGGGAATCCCTAATGCTGACCACGTTGCCATCTACTACATCATCATCATGGGGTACAGGTGGTGGATCATCAGCTGCAGGAGGTCGGAGATTACACGAAGGGAAGTCAGGGACCAAAAGGGAATGGTGGAAGGCAGGATGAATTTGCATGGAGCACGATAGAGCCAGTCGATAGGCTACCAGGTTGATGACCACCTCTATGGGAAAGGGGCCAATGAACTGATGGTCCAGCTTCTTTATCGGGCAGTCGATGTTTTGTGGACAACTACACACGGTCTCCCACAGACAGCAGAGGCATCGCCCGTCGAGAGCGATCTGCCAATCTCTTATAGTCTTCCTTGGCCCGTATCAGTTGCTGCTGAACTAATTGCTGAACTGAATGTAGTTCCAACAGGAATTCCTGAGTCTTGGGAACTGGGGAATCTAAGAGTGTCAACAGAAAGAACCTCTGATGGAACCCCACATTCGCATAAAATGGTGTCATGTGGGTGGAGGTGTGCTGGGAGTTGTTGAATACAAACTCTGCCAGAGGGAGATAATCAACCCAAATGTTCTGCCGTTGGTTGACAAAACAATACAAATATTGCTCGAGAATGCCAATGATCTTCTCCATCCCACCATCAGTCTCTGGATGGTGCGCCAATGACAAGCAGGCCTGCACCTGTAACGCAGTCATCAGGCTCTTCCAAAATTGGGCTGTAAATTGGACACCGCGGTCAGAAACTACCCTGTGTGGCAGACCATGGTCTGGAGACAAAAAAACATGCTGCAAGAACAACTGGGCAGTAGTACGGGCCGATGGCAATTTATGACATGGAATGAAGTGGGCCATTTTTGTCAACATGTCGACCACCACAAGCACAGTCGTAAATCCTGAGAATGATGGTAAATGAGTCAAGAAGTCCATGGAAATTACTCTCCATAGTCTTTCCGGAGTCGGCAGAGGTTGGAGGAGACCAGGAGGCACACCTGTCATGGCTTTCACCTGCCTGCATGGTACACAGGATGTGATATAGGCATGGACATCATGCCATAGTCCAGGCCACCAAAAAGTCTGCGGGACAAGATGGAGGGTCTTAAAAAAACCAAAATGGCCGGCTGCAGGGTTGTCGTGACACTGAGTCATAATAAGGGCTCGAAGCGGTCCTGTGGGTACATACAACTGACCCTGTTGCTTGAGTAATCCCTCCTCCAAGGTCCATGGGAATTCAGGACCAATCTCCCCCATCCTCTGCTGCGACCAAACGTCTAGGCGCTGCGCCTCTTGCACCTGAGTCCGCAAATCCACTGGTTCCTGGACTGAGGCAAAGGATTCTGCTGGCAGCACCATCCACAGAGGAAGGGGGTCCTTGGGACAAAGGTACTCAGGTTTGTGGGACAGGGCATCCGCCCTCCGATTGTGACCACTGGGGATATAGGTTACAAAAAAGTTGAACCGGGCAAAAAACAACGACCACCGGATCTGCCTCTGATTCAACTTTCTTGCCATTGACAAGTGTTCTAAATTCTGATGGTCTGTCCAGACCTCCACCTTGTGTCAGGCCCCCTTGAGATGATGTCACCAAATCTCAAATGCAGCCTTGATAGCCAGCAACTCTTTTTCCCAGATGGTGTAATTACGTTCGGAAGGAGTGAGTTTCTGGGAATAGTAAGCGCAGGGAAAAAGAGTGACGCTACCCACTGGGGCTTGCAACAACACAGCCCCAATTGCCACATTGGATGCATCCGTCTCCACCACAAAAGGACGGTGTGGATCAGGGTACCTCAGTATGGGTTCTGTGATGAATGCTTTCTTGAGGGCCTCAAAAGCCTGTTGCTGTGGGGGGTCCCCACTGGAATGGGACCTTCTTTCAAAGGAGCTGGGTTACTGGACCTGTCAGCTTGGCAAAACCTGGGATGAAGGTCCAGTAATACTTAGCAAACCCCAATAGTCATTGAACATCCTTCACACGACGAGGGGGTTCCCAACTACAGAAGGCCTCCACTTTATGCGGGTACAGGGCAATGCCTTTGGGAGAGATGATGTGCCCAAGGAACTCTATGGAAGTCTGGAAGAAGAGACATTTCTCCAGCTTCACATAAAGTTGGTGCTCCTGAAGGCATTGTAAGACAAGATGAACGTGGTGAAGGTGGTTGTCCCTGGACTTGGAATAGATTAGAATATCATCAGGTACACCACCATGAACCTATCTAACATGTCCCAAAACACGTCATTCATCAGGTGCTGGAAGACCGCAGAGGTGTTGGTCAACCCAAACGGCATCACAGTGTACTCAAAATGGCCGTATCGGGTGCCAAATGCCATCTTCCATTCATCCCCCTCTCACATCTGCACCAGGTTGTAGGCCCCTCAAAGATTGAGCTTGGTGAAGCTAGTAGCCTCCCTCAACCTCTCCAACAACTCCAGAATGAGCGGCAAAGGGTAGCTATTCTGCACCATGATGGCGTTTAACCGGCAGTAATCGCAGCACAAGCGTAGGTCTCCCGTCTTCTTCTTGAGAAAGAGAACTGGGGCTGAGAGAGGGGACGACGAAGGCTGGATGAACCCTTGGGCCAAGTTTTTGTTCAAAAAGTCCTGTAGTGCAGCCAACTCGGGTTCGGACATGGAGTACAAAGTCCCTTTGGCAGTGGTACATTGGGCAGAAGGTCCACTGGGCAATCATAGGGCCAATGCGGGGGTAACCGGTCTGCCCCCTTCTCACTGAACACATCCGAAAAGTCCAACAGTTCAGGAGGTATGGAGACGGCAGAGGTGGTGATGTCCTGACCAGCACAGGTGTGGAGGAAGTGGTCCATGCACTACCAACTCAGAAAAGAAATGGCGTTCCACGACCATGCCACCTGAGGATCATGAATCCGAAGCCAAGCCATGCCAAGGACTAGTGGGAAATGGAGGTCCGCAGTGACATAAAAGTGGATTGCCTCCTCATGGTCTCCATGACTAGGTGCAAAGGCTGGGTAGCAAATTTAATGGGTCCTGAAAGAAGTTCCCGCCCATCAATAGTCTCGACCCTCATTGGAGGGCCTACCGGAACCAAGGGGAAATCAAAATGGGCCACAAAAATGGTCCATAAAATTAGTTGTGTCCCCCAAGTCCACCAGCGCAGTCGCTGGAATCCCTTCCGACTGGTTAGCCAAGAAAACCCAAGTGTCCAAAAGCAGATGCCGAGGGGGCCCAGAGTCAACCTCCGCTAATTCAGGTGGGCATTTGATAAGTGCTCGGCTGAGGGTTTCCCCCCAGGTTGGGCCTGCTTTGTTTCCCAACTGATCAGGCTGAGATTCAGGCACAGGCTTGAGTGCCCCCCTTCGCTTTATAGGACAAGAAATAGCGAAATGTCCTGCCCCCACCCCCACAATACAAGCACAAACCTCCTTGGCATCTCCGTGTTCACTCCTGGGCCATCAGTTGAGGTCTGACCGCTCCCAACTCCATTGGTTCCTTGGCCATTGCCACAACGTGTTGGGTGAACTGGGGCACTGGTTGCACAGGATGCTGCAGTACAGATGAGGATGGCTACTCCTGGATGGTGCAACGGGTCTTTTGCCGTTGGAGTCATGCATTGATGTGCAAGCATTACATCACCAGAGCATTGAGGGTCAGGGCTGGTTCCACTCAAACTAACTCATCCTGCAGCTCATCTGACAGGCCATCCTGGAAGGCATCCATTAAGGCTGCATCATTCCAGTTGGAGTCCAGACATACAAGCCGAAATTCAGAAATAAATTCCTGTAGGGGGTGCTTCCCTTGGCGAAGTTCCTTAAGATGCCTGGCTGCCATCTGCACTCATATGGGGTCTTCATACATGTGGCACATGTGTTGCCAAAAACCCTGGTAATCCATTAATAACAGGCTGTTCTGGAACAACAAAGGTATTGCTCATCTGGCAGCCGAGCCAGAAAGGAGGCTTATCACAAACCCCACCTGAGCCTGGTCATCTGGGAAATCCTCTGGCCTCATAGACATAAATAACTGGCACTGTCCCATGAAAGCTGGGAACATCTCAGGCTGCCCAGAAAACTTATCTGGCACAGCCACAAGGCATTTCCAATGGGGAGGGGCAGGAGGAGCCGCATGAGCCTGCAGCAAAGCAAGTTGAGCTGTTATTTGAGCCACTTGCTGTTGCAGAGTTTGATTTTCATTTTGCAGATGTTGTTGAAGCTGCTGCTGCTGCTGCTGCTGCTGGTAGTGGTGGTGATCCATCTTCGGTAAAAGATGGTTTAAGTCAGGTATGGGACAAAATTGTTATGTCTCACCTTTCTTCTTTCCAAAAAAGATGAAAGAGTCCAAACTCAAACAAACACAGGCAGGCAAGAAGACTCAGTCTTTACAGAGTTAATCCTTTATACTGATAATGTCCTTGGCATTCTAACACATGCTGCCTGCCAAGTCCGAAATGATAACAAGAAGAATTAATCACTAAAGATTCCAAAGCAGACCAAAGAAACAATCACACCGAAACCTGGAAGAGAAGTAAAACTTCATCCCATACAAAGTTTCCAGAGAAAACACACCCACTTTTATCCCCTGTGGGGTGTGGCTCAATGAGCTCACTTTCTGACTCATCTATGCCTCCTATGTTGCAGCTCACATTTCTTCCTACGACGCTGCCTAGGATCAAGCCAACATTTGTCCACTTGACTCCCTGTCAGGGGCTGCTCCGATATGCCCTCCTCCTCCTGATTAATCTCAGGCTGTTCCTCTTGGTTGTCTGTTGAAACCTGAGGTATTATCAGGGAGGAAGGCATTGCCAGAGAGGAAGGTCCTGGGAAGGAAGGCATTCCCAAGTCCTCCTCCTCATCTTCCGAGTGCTCTCCCTCTAGCAGCACAGGCTCAGGAATCGGAGTCACAACACTAAATATTATTGACAAGTGGAAGACTTAGAACTTCTGCCTGCACCAAATTATGGCCCTTTCACTGAGCAAATATATGTGTCTCATGATAATGTTGCAATCTGGGTCGATCTCAGGAACAGGATCACCAGGCTTCTGAGCTTTTTGACCAGAGGTGGTATTCAGCAGGTTCTCTCCATTCTGGAGAATTAATAGCAGAATTTTTGAGTAGTTTGGAGAACAGCCAACACTCTCACTGGCCCCACCCCCATCTACTCTCTGCCTCCCAAGTCCCAGCTGGGTCTTCTTTAGTTGCCCTGCACAGGAGAATGGAGTTGGAAAGCAGGTTAGTGGGGTGGGGAGGGAATGGGGATTTTGCAGTAACCTTCCCCTGGAGTGGGGTGGGAATGGAGATTTTATAGTATCCTTCCCCTGCTACATACACCAAGCCATGCCCACCAAACCACATCCACAGAACCATAGTAATTTTTTTCTGAATCCAACCACTGTTCTGGATTCATTCTGGAGCCAGGGAAATTCTCTATAGCCTAATGTGTCTACATCCTTGAGGATGGGTTCCAGCAGAGGTCTAAAAGTCAGGAGACTAATCTGCTGGTCCTGATGACTGACTCAGTTTGGATCTATGCCCCTTTCCTCAAAACTCCAAGATGGATGCTGTGAAGTGCTAATTTAAAATTTTAAAAGATTCTGCATCAGGATTCATGTTTAATGCAGAGAATAACTATCCCCCTTAGGATGTTGCTGCTGCCAGGGCTCCAACAAATCCACCCTCATTCAAATCAAAAGTCTCTAGGCACATCTCCGAAAAAGTAAATTAGTTTATTAAAAATTGCCATGTAGGCACATGGCTGGGTGCAGCCGATACTAAATCACACCATACATTTCCCCCTTACCCTGGCCTTTCTCCACCCGCTGGAAGTGACTTCTCCAATGGGACACATCTATCTCCAAGAGTCATCTCTCATGCTCTTCAATAACCTTCTTATGCTCTGACAACTTTGGGCTGCCGAGGTGATTAACTAGACATTTCAAAAATACATGCTTTGGACTCAGGCCCCCAATCACAGCTAATGTAGCACCTTGAGCATCAAATTTATAGTTTGGAATGAATTTACCCCAGGTGGAGAGGAGCTTCAGAAAAGCAAGATAGGTTAAGCTTCCAGTGAAGTAGTCATTATAAATGTTGAAACCTAGGGAGATGTTGCGTAGCATCTGAGTATCTTCATTGATCTCCTTCACAGCAGAGACAAGAGCCAAGATGTGCTGGTAGGTCTGGGTCAAAAATCTGTAATGAGATTTATCTGCACAGTTGAATTCTCTCTACTTAAGCAATTTAAGTCTTGCTAAATTCCCATTCCTTTAATATATTGATATTGTATTTTGTAATATTGTAGAATCATAAAATATCTGGACAACTTCATGATGAAACTCAGGCACAAGTTCTTAACTATTTTCAATTGAAAAGATGGGTTCCACCCAAACTCACTTTGCTTTGGCAGATCACCCCTGGATTTTCTAAAACAGGGGTCATCAATCTTTTGGACCTCAGAGACCACTAAATTCATAATTTTAAATCCCGCAGACCACTAATATGATCTGCCTAATGATTGGCTGGGTGGTCATGGCTAGGTGGTTGTGGCTAGGTGACAGGGTGGGTGTGGCCAACTGAATGTCATTCACATTGAATGTGAGTGGCATCTCTCCAGCCTCTACTCAGCCTTCCCCTTCCAGTCACTCCTCACCTACCTGCCCAGGATCCTTAGGGCACCAATAGGAAGCAGTTGTTGGAGCAGTCACCATGAGAAAGAGTTTGCAAAACATCTGGCTCAGTTCATATTGGATCTGACTGAGAAGGAGGCTCAGCAGAAGCATTTCACTGAGGATTACGAGCATAGGCTTTCCAATCAGAGGGAAGACCTCTGGGAGTACAAGGCCAAGTATCAGTGCCTGGGAGGCTCTGCAGGCTGAGATGGTCAGCCAGTTCCAGGCCATGATGCAGTCCAACTGGAACAAGGTCCTCCAGCTCTTTGCCAGCAGTGGCACTTCTCTCTAGCCTTTGCCCAAAGCCATGCACCAGGAGGCTGAAGCAGACCCCAAGTTGGAATTTCTGCCCCCTCTGACCTGCACAAAAAGACCTTGAAGGGGGGAGGGGGGGCTGGCAGTGCAGCAGTACAATGTGTGATCTTGAAGCTCCAAGATCACCATCAATATCTTTGTTGCTGGATGGTCCTTTTGGACCTAAACTTTCCTGAAGAGACAGTGACAGTAAAGAGCACATCCTGTTGATCCCAGGGGCACTGCAAAGTCCCTGGTAGAGCTGGTGGCAGAGAGGCAGCCATTAAAGCTGCTGAAGCTGGGACTTCAATGGAAGAGAAAGGAAAGAGAATGTGTGTCGGTTTGGTGAGATGGTTTTTTTAAACTTTATTATTTGAGAGAACACCCTAAGAAAAAGAAAGAAATTGTAAAATTGAAGACAGAAGTCACTAAGTGGAGATTTTAAACAGGAAGTCAAAATTAGTGGGGGGGAGGTTCATATTGCTGGATTGTTTATGTATACTTTTTTACTTTGAAATTGGACTGGTTCTTTTTATCAGTTTTTTTTCTCTTTTTTTTTCTTTTTTCCTCTTATAATACTTTATGTTATAGATTTTTTTTTAGTTTTTCTCTTAAGTTTTTTAATTAATTTTTTTGCTCTTTAAAATACTTTTAACTCTTTTGTTTTGGAAAAGGAGAGGGGAGTGAAAGTAGAGGAAATTATGTTACACTGCCACCCAGAGGCTTGGAAACATTGTTTTTCTTTCACTTAACGCTGAGAAAGAACTGAGGCTTTTCTTCAAGGACTTTGAGCCTGTTTGATAAGATAAAGGGAAGAGCATGGAAGAGTGTTATTACAGGTGCTCTTCTGGGTTTCTATCAGTGGCTGGAGTCTGGTGTTGAAAGAAAGTTTGGAATTTACAGAAAGAAGATTACAAGATCCTAGAGAAGAGAGTAAAAATTGTTTGGAACTTAACAAAAAGCTTTAGATATTATACAGGTGCAGTGTGTTTTTCTCTTTTTGATAGAAAGCTGGAGGGATTTTTTTGCTTTGGGCTTATCCTCTACTTACCCCCTCCCTATTAGCTATTTATTCTTGGTGGGCATTTGGAATTTCGGCTTTTTGGAACTTACTTTTGTCTTTTTTTTAGGTCTATTTTTAAAATCTCTTTTTTTTACTTTTCTTTTTATTGTTATTAGTATTATTTTTCTTTTTCTTTTCAAGGGAATTGTTCTTTTTTCCCTTTTCTCTTCCATTTTTATTTCCCTTTTATATTGAATTTATTTGTGGCTCCATTTTTTTGTATCTCGGAGAGTCTCTATGGAATTTTGGGGCCTATTCTATTTTGACTAATTGGATTAAGGTGTACAAGAACCTGAAGAACTTCATTTTCTCTTTCACTTTTTATATTGATTGACCTGACAATTTTCCTTTTCCTTTTTGGGTTTTTTCTCACCAATTAATCAATTGATTGGATTAAGGTGTACAAGAACCTGAAGAACTGTCTCTTTTACTTTGCTTTCCTTTACCCTTTTCCCTTTGCTATTTTTATTTGGAATTACAATTGTCCAACATACAATTGTATAATATAATAATACAAACATAATACAACATAATATCATAATAATACAACTATTAACTAAATAATAACATAATAATACAACATAATATAATACAAACATAATATCCCCCACACAGTTTTCCTAGAGCCACATCGGACAACTGTCAGGGAGAAACAAGGAGGGAGGAGAAAGCCCTGAGGCTCTTAGGAGCCAAAAGTTACCCTGGGCAGCTGAGGAATGCTTCGGTTGTTGAGAGGAGAGGACAGTCTCTTTGACTGACCTGAAGAAAACCCCTCCATCCAAACTAAAAAGAGAATTGCCTGCATAGCTAAATCAAAACCAGTAAGTCAGCTAAGACAGAAGTGAAAAAGAAAGGAAAGATCTTGTAACAGCGTGCTTACTCTTGGTTAGAATCACTCAAATTTCTGCAGTGGAATTTTCCTTGGAAAGTAGGACTCAAAGGAGGAAAATAACTGTGATTAACGATCTGGAGTGACTGTCAGATTTAGTTAAAAAAAAGGTATTGCAACTAGAAGTAACTTTCAAAGTAAAGGACAGATTGGATTAGTTAACCCAAATTTCTGGACTGTATTTTTAGTACTACTCAACTTGAAGAACTTTAGGAAACTATTGCAAAACAATCTTATTCAGAGACATATTGATTGTAGTTAAAGTGTTTTAATTCAGCGAGTTTTGCTCTCTTTCAAAAACCCAGTGTGCTTTGAACATCCTGTTACAGCCTTTTGTTTACAGAATAATAACAGCAGCAATCAGAGCAATAAATTCCTCTTACCCAGTCTATCACAGCTGCTAGAAAAACAAACAACCCTTTCCTTAAAGACTCTCAATACTACCTCATTACTTTAATCAAACAGCCATTAATTCTTTACCTCAAAACTTACAACTTTTCTACCTCATCACCTACATCAATGATTAGATAATCAATTTCTATAAAATATTTTATTAATGGTTTAATTGATTTATTGTATTAATTGATTAGTGTGATTAGAGTGTTTAGTGCAAAGAGTGTGATTACTGACTAGTTTAAAAGATCAAGATTCATGTAACTTAATTGATTAGTAAAATCAGTGATTTAGTGAATTTAATTGAACAGTGTGACTAATGATTAGTGTAATTAATTGATTAGTAGTTAGTGTAATTAATTGATTAGGTTGATTGTTGCTTAGGAAATTATCTGACTAGAGAGATTACTGCAATTGATTGATTGGTGTGATATTGGCTATATTGATTACCCAAAATTGTTCCATTAATTAATTCAATCAACGTACTTAACAAACCTACCATGCCAAGAAAAAAATCCAATGCCAAACCACAACCTAAAGAGAAATTAACCCCCAACAATGAACCACAAGACTCCTGCACATGCCTTAAATGCTACAAAACTCTAAAGGATAATGAAAACTCCATCAAATGTTCTCTGTGTAACAAATACGCTCATCATGACTGCTTGGGATTACCCAAGCAAATGATTCAATACCTAGAATCATCCAATGAGTTTCCATATCTCTGCAAATCATGCAGACCCAAACTGGATCTGTAGGAAAGAGTTGATACCATTGAAACACGATTAACATCCCTTGACACCATAGTAGCATCCCTGGACGCCTTAAAAGAAAGATTATCCAACCTCGAAAAAAAAAGACACAACGCAAAAACCTGAACATCCAATAGCTACAAACCACATCTCTACTCAACAACCACAACTCAATCCACAACCCAATCCACAAAAAAACATAACCCAGACAAATATTGATATCCCAATCCTCATCAGAGAATCTGTTGAGCGTGAACAGAAACGTCCAAACGCCATCTTATTTGGTCTAGAGGGCATCAATGATAATGATGACATCACAACTGTCCGAAACATCATCAGTGATTATCAAGCATCAACCATCTCCCCTGATGAAATACTTGACATTTCCCACATTGGCCGAGAGCTCAAAAACAGAGACGGCTCTGTGACCCCACGCTTCTGCAGGGTCATTTGCAAAAATGAATCAAGCAAACGCAAATTCATTTACACTATAAATTCACTCACCAAAACCAACACCAACCATAAGAACTTCCGTTTTCGCCCTGACCTAACCATACAGCAACGTGCCCGCTCCCGTGTACTCCGCACTGAACTCAAAAAACATCTAGACAATGGAGAGAAGGGCCTGTACATCGACTACCATGCTGACTGTATCAAAAGTAAGTCACACATCCCGCAACTCAGCTTTAACCTTCAACCACAACCCTACCTCAACCAATCCACCATCACCCAAGACTAGGCACGCACGCCCCTAACTACCTCAATTCCAACTACTGCTGGCCTCAAATGCAAGCTACTCAATGCAAGAAGCCTTGTAAATAAAATACCTGAATTTTTCCTCCTACTAAATATGGCTAAATTCGACATTATATTTGTCTGTGAAACATGGCTCAACACATCTCTCCCCAACTCCATTACCACAGTAAGAGACTATCATGTTTACTGATCAGATCGTGAAATTCGTAGAGGAGGTGGTGTTGCTATCTTCTATAAAAAGTCCTTACATCTAAAAAATATCCAAGTTACCCAGGAGCTTGCTCTTCCTGAGACCATTATCTGTGAACTATCCTTAAATATCACAATTCGATTCTTACTATGTTACAGAGCACCTGATTATGACATCGAACATGTAAACAAGCTAAATACACTACTAACATGGGCAGCATCCTGCCCATACCCTTTTATCTTTCTTGGTGATTTCAATCTGCCTCATATTGACTGGACCCTAAATGAATGTACAACTGAAACCATACATGCAACCTTTTACAATGCTGTTACAAATCTGGGACTGGAACAACTAGTAACCAACAACACTAGACTAAACAACTGCCTCGATCTCATCTTCTGCAATAGTTTGAATTTAATTTACGGAATACAAACTAAAGAACCCTTTTCCAGCAGTGACCACAATATGATTGACTTTTGTCTCAACATACGTCCACACAAAAACCACCACAATGATGTGATCCCCAATTATAATTTCAAAAAAGGCAACTATGATCTTATAAACAATGATCTCTCATCCCTTGATTGGCAATCTCTATTCACTGGATGCAATACTGTTGAAGACCATTACAACATATTTTTACTTGAAGTCAAAAGAGTCATCAAACTATATGTACCAACAACAACTCCCAAAACAAAACAAAAAAACAGATTGCCCTTAACAATAAGGAAACTTCAATCCAAAAAGAGATCACTCTGGCGGAAAAACAAATCTGGTCACGTTGTCAATTTCAAAAGCCGATACAAAAATGTATGCCACCAAATAAAGACCGAATACACCAATTATTACATTAAACAAGAGGAAAACCTTCTAAGCACCAATTCCACCCGTGCTTTTTACAATTTTGTAAACAACAAACTAAAAGATTCAAGGTCCATCCCACCCCTGATAGGACCTAATGGTAAAGACTGCAATGACGACACCATTAAAGCCAACATCTTTAACACATTTTTTGGCTCAGTATTTGTAAACAGCAATGGATCATGCCCAGTATTTCCTAGCCAAACCACAGATAACTACCATGATCTAACACATATTGATTTTACAGAAGACAATGTTGAAAAAGCACTACACAATCTAAAACCATCTCTATCTATTGGACCGGATGGAATATGTGCCCATTTCTTTAAAAAGCTATCCACTGCCTTAGCCAAACCTCTAAGCATAATCTTTGAAAAATCTTTCAGGACCAGTTCCTTGCCTAACCTATGGTCACAAGCCACAGTCATCCCCATCTTCAAAAAGGGAGACCCTTGCCTAGTTGAAAATTACAGACTAATCTCCTTATGCTGCGTCTCCTGTAAAGTCATGGAATCAATTATTAACCAATCCATCATCCTCCACTTAGAGACAAACAACCTACTCTCCAATAAACAATTTGGTTTCAGGAAAAAACTATCCTGTAATCTGCAACTCTTACACTGCAAAAACATATGGACTACACAACTTGATCAGGGCAAAACAATAGATGCAATCTACATAGACTTCTGTA
Organism: Pseudonaja textilis; assembly: GCF_049901715.1. Taxonomy (NCBI): domain Eukaryota; kingdom Metazoa; phylum Chordata; class Lepidosauria; order Squamata; family Elapidae; genus Pseudonaja; species Pseudonaja textilis. The sequence continues at coordinate 111,164,392 of NC_142008.1, forward strand.
AAGCCTTTGATTCAGTGGTACATGACAAACTACTACTAAAAATAAAATCCTATGGTATCTCTGGACAACTGCATAACTGGATAGAAGCATTCCTGTCAAACAGACAACAAATGGTCAAAATTGGGAGCATCCTATCAAATTCTGTACCTGTCAATAGTGGTGTCCCCCAAGGCAGCGTTCTAGGACCAACTCTCTTCATACTCTACATAAATGACCTCTGTGATCATATTAAGAGCAACTGCGTTCTGTTCGCTGATGATGTAAAGCTGTTCAATACCACAGACAATACTGCTACCCTTCAAAAAGATCTTGACTGTGTATCAGAATGGTCAAACAAATGGCAACTTCAAATCTCAACAAATAAATGCTCTGTCTTACATATTGGCAAAAAAAAATCCGAAAATAAAATACAAGCTGAATAGTCAAGATCTTGTTGATGATCCAAGCTCTGTAAAGGACCTTGGAATACTCATCTCTAATGATCTAAGTGCTAGAGCCCACTGCAACTACATAGCCAAAAAGGCATTAAGAGTTGTTAACCTAATCTTACGTAGCTTTTTCTCTGGTAATATCACACTACTAACTAGAGCATACAAAACATTTGCTAGACCAATACTCGAATACAGCTCATCAGTCTGGAACCCACATTACGTATCTGATATTAGCAAAATTGAGAAAGTCCAGAAATATTTCACAAGAAGAGTTTTCCACTCCTCTACTTGTTGTAGAATACCTTATGCCACCAGACTTGAAATTCTAGAACTAGAAAATCTTGAATTACACCGTCTTCGGTCTGATTTAAGCATGGTATATAAAATCATACATTGCAATGTCCTACCTGTCAATGAATACTTCAGCTTCAACCATAACAACACAAGAGCACACAACAGATACAAACTCAAGGTTAACCGCACCAAGCTTGATTGCAGGAAATACGACTTCAGCAACAGAGTGATCAATGTCTGGAATACTCTACCCGACTCTGTAGTTTCTTCCCCAAACCCCAAAAACTTTAACCTTAGACTGTCTACTATTGACCTCACCCCTTTCCTAAGAGGTCTGTAGGGGGCGTGCATAAGTGCACCAACGTGCCTACCGTCCCTGTCCTATTGTTTCTTTTATTTTTCTTTTATTTTTATTATATGTACTCATTTCATGTATCCATAACTATGTATACACTTATACTTATTATCTTGTAAACAATTGACAAATAAATAAATAAATAAATAAATAAATAAATAAATAAATAAACTATATTTATCTAGGTGTTGATTCCAAAAATGCATGTCAGTGTTAACTTTCATTTTTAATGAGAATACACCTGTGAGAAAAAATAAGAAGTGACCTTAGGTATGAATGGAAAGAGTTCTACCAACCACAAACCTTAGCAGAAAATAGGGTTTAGCTATGGACTGTATGCCCTAATCCTAGAGTTAGCATTTCCATTAGTTGAACATCCTCATTTGGAAACTTTAGTTTTCCATTATTTCAATCATCTTTCAAGAATGCAGCTTGGTTTAAATTCATCTTCTGCCACACCCTATGTTCAAATCCCACTCTTATATTGATGGTTTTACTGAATTATAATTTCAATAACTTTCAGTTGTCCTTGATGAAAGATGGAATGTTTTTATCATGGAAATCTTATACCTTGTGATTTATGGTTTTAGCTTATGATTTATAATTTACCACTTTGTTATTTGTATGTGTAAGAAGAACTTCTGCATTAGGGACAAATTCCTTGTGTGTCCAATCACACTTGGCCAATCAAGAATATACAAATAAAGTACATTCCTAATAAGTTAGTATCAATCTACCCTGGTGTTCAGGAAAATGGAAAGGAACAATTCCCTTAAAATTTATTGAAAGTTCTAGAAGTATAATGAGAATAAAGTAATATGTTGCAAAGACGTGGGCAGGGTAAAATGAGCCTCAGTAATGTCCAACCATATAAAATTTAACTGTTCATCTTTCTTGGGAACATAATGTAAAGTGGAGTTTCTTTCACTGGACGAATATTATAGCTCATTCAAGCTTAAAGAATAGTAAGTCCCTTAGTTTGATTGAAAAGTCATGGGTGCAAATCTTAGGAGACACTTATCATCTGAACCATTTGATTAAAGTATCAATTGCTTACAGGAGATCATCAAGGACTTCAAAAGAGGGATGCCTTTCAAAGTTGAGAGGATTAGAAAACATGAGGCTTTATGAACTAATGCCAGCTATGATAATATCCCCTGACTGATAATATTTATGGTTGATATTCTGTGGATCACTGTTCATGCATTTAGCAACTGGAACATCACATGATGTCCAAGGAAGCAATATGAGAATCCAGGAACAAAGTTCATGATCTTGCATTTACTTCTTTTTAACATCAAGTCACCTGTGTTTTTTCAGTCATTCAAGTGTTGGCATCCTTACATGGCTAGCAATATCAGCTTGATTAATTAATGCAGAGCTTCCAATTGTTTATAATCCTTGAGCCAATGTCCTGGCATAGGTTAAGAAGAATCACTGTTGAGGTAATTCTCCGTTAGAAGAATGAGTGCACACAGGGAGACATAGTGAGAGTGGTATTGAATAACACATGACCAGCCCACAGATACACTGAATAGTAAAATGTAGGTTTTTATTTCTAGTAAACGGTCAAGCAAAGTCCAACAAGCAGTCCAAGTCCTATGCTGTTAAAGCAGTCAGTTTTCAGTCCAGGGATAATCCAAATAACAAAATCCAGTATCATACACAGTTCAGTAACAGACTTACAGCAATCCAAGAAGAACGACGATCAGCAACAGTCAATAGGAAACACACAGGAACTAAAAACAGTGAACATCAGAACATCTAGCAATAACAGAACAGAACAACCCAGGTTTCTGGCTCCATCTTATGAACATTTGAGGAACCACATCCAATTACAAATTTAGCAGTTCCTTAGCAGTTCCACTCATATCCTGATTGCTTCAAGCCATAAAGACTCTTTTTCAATCTCCAGCAATCAGTTGTATTATTATTTTTTATACCTAAAGGTTTCTTTAAATAAATAGTGTGTTGCAACAGTGCATGGAGATATGCTGTCTCTACATCTAAATGATTTATAATCTATTTCTCCTTAGCTGCCCACACTAATGCTGCTCTTAATGTAGTAGCCTTCAGACTAGGTGCAAATACCTCATCATAGTCGTTTGCTGTCTGACTAACCTGGCTTTATGGGTAACAGTCCCATCCATACTTGTCTTAAGTTTATAAATCCATTTACACCCTATGGCATGTTCACCTGGTAGTAACCTGACATTTTCATATACCTCCAACCTTTGTAAGGATTCCAGTTCTTTATCCATTGCTTCCTGCCAAGCAGCCTGATCCTTAGCAGGATACAGTTTCAGTTCATTATAGTTACCAGGAACTGAATTCACTTGGCATACAACACTAGCCTGATATCTATCATGTAGTCGTGTTACTCAGGTTGAACGTCTTGGTAATACAGGGCTTACTGGTGGACTCCCCTGTTCCACCTGCTCCTTCTTCTACTTCTTCCTGTGCCTCTTCTTCCTCCTCATCCTGTTCCTGTTCTTCCTCTTTAATGGCTATTGATGGTTTAACTATTTCATCATTAGGGACTACTTGGGTGTCAATAATAACGTCATTGTTGGATTCTTGTTCCAGTTTTTGCCACCCAATATGCTCAAGAAATTTAGCACTAGTGCTGCAGGAAATATTAGCTGTGCCTTGATCCCAAAATCTAAACAATCTATGGTTGGCCTCGTAACCTACAAAAAATAATTTCCTAGCTCTATGTTGCCCTTTCAGTCTTACTTGTGAGGAAATATGCACCCATGCTAGGGCTCCAAATGTGTGTAGGTAACTTAAATTTGGCTTTCTGCCATGCCAATGAGTGAATGGCAATTCACCAGTTGTTGTGTTCACCACATTGTTTAAAACATGGTTGCTACACATTATGGCTTCACCCCACAGTGTTTCAGGCAAACCTGAATCGGATAACATAGTGCGAGCCATAGCTTGTAACGTTTGTCCTCTTCATTCTATAAATGAGTTATCTTGTGGCCTGTGAGGTACAGAATGTTTATGCTTGACACAAGCCAATTTTAGCATTGTTTGGAATCTATTGTTAATAAACTCAGTCCCATTATCAGTAATTAAAGTCATTACCCTATGTTTCATTTTTCTTTCTGCAAACCTTAGCCAATTAAAGAAATTTTAATAAAGCATCATTAAAAACTTCTACCATAAGAGGTCCAATTTGTTCTGCAATTGCCTTGCCTGGAATCCCATCTGGGCCCGGGGTTTTGTTATTTTTCTGATTCTCTATTGCTGATTTTAATTCCAACCAAGTGATGTCTTTGTTTAATAGTTTTACCATTTCTTCCCCAATTGCTTTATCCTTCACTCTATCTAAATAGTTTCTTATTCTATCCTCATTAACATCTTCCTTTTTATATAAATCTTCAAAATACTTATGAGCAATTTCTTTTTTCTGTTCTATCTCCTGCTGTATATCCCCCTTACCATCTATTAGCTGATATATCAATCTCTTTTCTTTTTTTTTAGTTTATAAGATGGCCATCTTCCTGGCTTATTAGCATGCTCGAAATATGTTTGTCTAGTCAAATTCAAATTTATAATCATTTTATCTTGTTCAATTAAATTCAATTTATGTTTAGATATCATTAGCTGATTTTGCAATTTTGAATCCTTTGGGGTACTCTGTAATTGAGTTTCTAGTTCCTTACTTTTTGTTGTGATTTATTTTGATGGGCATATTTTTCCTTATTCCTCTTAGCATTATAAGAGATTGTTATACCTCTTATTACTGCCTTCACTGTATCCCAAATGTTTTGTTTCGTGGTTACTCCATTATCATTTTCCTTTAAGAAATAATTTAATTCCTCCTGGAGTTTGTTGGTATATTCTTTTCTCTTATTAATTGAGTATTTAACGTCCATCTTTTCTTTGGTTTTGCCCTACCCTTCCATATTATCTGAATTGGATTATGATTTGCCCATTCATTAGGTAAAATTTCAATCTCTTTTATCTCATTTGCTATTTCCCCATTTATCCATGCCATGTCAATTTGTGTCCATATTTGATGGGGATTTGAGTAGAATGTGAATTGTTTTTTCTCGGGTTGTAATCTTCTCCATATATCAGTCAAATTTAACTCTTTCATCATTTACCTACAAATCTTGGGAAGCTCTTCTCCCCCCACCCCACTTTATTCTTCCACCCATGACTGTGGTCTTTTTGATAATCAGCAATAGAATTGAAATCTCCTATGATACAAATATTTTTTTTCCCCAATCCTACCATTTTTTCATAAGGATGCTTAAAAAACTCTTTTTGATCTCCATTCGGGGCACAGATTACAACTAAGAGAATTGGGATGGCATTGATCCAGATCTGTAAAACCAGAGTTCTTCCCTCAGAATCTGACCATATTAACTCTGCTTTCAAATCCTCTTTAACATATACAGCAATCCCTTTCTTTTTTCCTGTGTCTGCTGGTGAGGTAAATAGCTTCCCTAATTTTGGATATTTTAAGTGTTTTTCATCAGTTTTGTTTATATGAGCTTCTTGTAGGCGTATTATATCGGCATTTTGTTTGATTAGTTTAGCTAGTATCCTTTTCCTTTTTATCGTCAAGTTTAAACCTTTTATATTAATTGATAGTAGTTTTTCTTCTTCTTCCATTTAATTAATTCTGTTTCGCTCTTTGTCTTGTAACGACTCCAGTCTCTCCTTGTGTCTGAAGGTGTGTAGTTTCTTCTATCTCCTGATGTCAATGAGTATTTCCTTGATTTCCTACAGTTCCATCTTTATTTTTGTAACAACCATGATCTTCCTGGGAGTTTGTTTCCAGTTCCTCCTTACTGCTCTGGTCTTCCAGACCCACCAGCTGCTCATAGAATTCCTGGTCCTTTTCCATGGAATCTATTTTAATTTTCCTTTCTTTCCAAGACACTAACATCCCTTCTGGGATTAGCCATTTGAATGCAATTCTTTTCTGGTTTAAGTAAGCTGCTAAGAACTTGTAATCTCGCCTTTGTTCTCTTACTCTTCTTGGTTTCTGTTTGAGAATCAAGATTTCTTTACCTTTGTACATGATTGTTCCATCTCCGGACATTCTATAAATAATATCCCGGACACTCCTTCTCATAAATCGTATATGTACTTCTCTTGGGCATTTGTGGCATCTCGCATAATTAGTGCTAACCTTATAAACTTCATCAAACTCCCTTAAGATGCTATCTTTGTCCTTTTCCAATAATCCAGCCAGTATTTCCATGATTAGTTGTTCCAGGTCTTCTCTGGATTCCACTACATTTTGGAATCTCAAGTATGTAACTGCCTTGTCCATCTCTAGGTAGACCAGTGAGTCGTCCATTTCTTTGCTCTCATTCTTTAATTCTTCATCTACCCTTTCTAATTTCCTTTCAGTTCGTTCAGTCCTTTTCTCTACCTCTTTTATTGTTGCTTCATTTTTCTCCAAGGCCTGCTGTAATATTCCAACTTTGTCCTCTACTTTAGAGATGTCCACTGTCATTTCTGCTTTTAATTTCCCCATCTCCTCTTTTAATTCATTGATATCTGCTCTTGTCTCATTATGGTTTTTCATCACTGTTTCTTGCAGCTTCATCATCAATTCCTGTAAGGTCAGCAAGATTGATTCGATGTTGGCATTCGAGATATTGGCTTGTTTCTCTACTGGTAATGTTTCTTCTATAGATTTTTGTGCCATGGGCAAAGTTGTTGCCAAGGTAGTTGTTAATGTTGGGGTGACCTTCCTTCCAGTTTTCAGAGCTGTAGTAGTTGTGGCAGTCATTTCTTTTAAGATTTGTTTTTGTTGTTGAACTCTATTAAGTATATTATTCCAAATTAACATTCAGTGGTATAATTTCTATGTTAAGATTGACTGGTATCTAATTACTTAATCTATCTATCTGCAGGGTAGCTGTGTTCTTAACTGGTTACTGGAATATATATATTATTTTAGATCCTGATTCTAAATCAAATATATAATTTTGTAGGGTCTGTGCTCAACCTCTATACTTCACTTCACTTCATGTAATAAATATTTATATAATAAATATTATATCAAATCCAACTATATTTAAATATTATAAATCTATATGTGTATTTATCTAACTTTATCTTAAATATTAAATAGTCTTAAACACAGACAATATTACACTCGTAATTACGGTCACACAATAAATTGTAATATTAATATATAGAACCCTGTACTTATTAATTAACTAATACTTAATGTTCTTACTATTTCCCCTATATGTCTGGTCAAAATATAACTATCACTATTATTAATAAATCAATTCAATCAATTAATTCAATTATTTAGCAATCTAATAACAACAATCAATATTCCTTTACTCAGTATGCATATTTACAATCATTATAAAGAGAGAATAACGCCAAATAGTAAAGAAAAAGGAAGAAAAAAAATGATCAAATATATACAGGAAAAGGGGAGTAAAGGGAAAAGGGGAGAAGGAAATTTAGAGGTAAGATTTTGGTTTCCATCTCTCAATTTAAGAGCTTTCACTCCAAATGCACCAGAAGTGGGGAGGTAAAAATGCTGAATAATGACTGCGGTTACGCAGTATCTTCACTCATTTGGAAGCTTCCAATTTTGCTTTTTATCTTAACGTTCCTAAGTTCAATTGTCCTGGTTTTCTTCAGATGAAACTGCCTCCTCAAATGGATCAGTATTCTCCCAAAGGTCCGTTAAGTGGTTTATATCGGTTATATTGTTACAACCACTTCAGCATTTCTAAGTATCGCCTATGGTGCTGCGCTGTCTCTTTTCCATCGACTTCGATCTTCTTCCCATCTCCGCTTTAATAAAGTCTATACAAATAAAGATCAAATGGAATAGTCCGAATCCTCCACGACTTGCAGACTCTTTCCAGATGCTAGCCTCCCAACCTCATAAATTTCCCTTTTTACTCGTTATTGTCCTCACTCTCTCTTCTGTCTGCAAAGCCCATTCACTTTCACTTGTCTCGCATCCACTTTTGGCCGCTTTCTTTTAGGGCTCCAGACAGACACTTGTAACAGCCTAATACAAGTCTATGACTTTCCAATCCTCCTCTCCGCTGCTAATTTTCTCTACCACACTCTTCCCTAACAAACTGTCACTCACTCATTTCTTTACATTGGTGGCAGTCCGGACTTCAGAGCCGCCATTGGTAGGAGGCTGTTTCTTGCTCATTGGGCTCTGGAGGGCTTCCTCTTAGCTGCAGGGGGGTTGCCTTCCCCACACTGCAGCCCGAGTCTTCCCCGCACCAGCATGAATCTCTCTGGGACTCGAGCACCCTCAAAGGATAGCACCAACCACAAGAAGAGATTAGCTGAAACCACAGATGGGTTTCTGCACCTCTGTTCCTCCTTGCCTTGCCACCGGAAGTCCCTTTTATTTCTTCTTTCTGGAAATCCAGGTTGGCTGAGGAACAATTGCCAGCCACAGCAGAGGCTACCATTGGGGTTGCCGTCCTCCTCACCCACTCCTCCTCTTCTCATGACTTGGAGTTCTGCCAGGGGGTGCACCCATGGGAAGACCCTTTTTAAGTGAGCACCAAAGTGCAGCACAGACAGGCGCAGGGAGGGTGGCCACTTGCTTAAAGAGGGTCTTAATGAGATGCAGTTTTTCTTCTACCTGAAGCCTCTGGCCATTGCGTTGCCATGCTGTCATTCCCCCATCCCCCCACCCATCTAGCAGCTCTTCAGCTGAATGTGGAGGGTGCAAATTCCAGCCTGAAGTGGCAGGAAGTAAAGGCTGCCTTATATGCAAATGTGGCATGAAGGCAGTACAGGGCCACTTTGCTCCTGCACTAAGGCTTCAGTGACCCTCCTCCCCTCCTCTCATGACCCCCTAGCTTGCTGTGGTGGGGATGGGAGGGTGCGCACATGTGGGGAGACCCTCTTCAAGCAAAGAACACACCAAGTGCAGCAAAGGCACATGCGGGGTGGTGGGCTGCTCACTTGAGGAGGGTCATCCTGCCCATGAGCACCCTCCCGGCCCCGCCACAGCCTTTCAGGAGGTGGCAAGAGGAGGAGGGTTGCCTGAAGGTTATTTTTTTCTAAGTACAAATGGGTCCAATTGGCTCTTTGAGTGTTTAAGGTTGCAGACCCCTGACCATGACAGATGTCTCTCTATCAGGACATAAGGAGAAAATATCTGCTGTGAACTCCATGTAGTGCACAAACTTTTGGAAATGCAGATATATACAGCCACATCATGGTAAGGGACTCTTATTTAAACTAATCAATCAAAAATGCACACATTTTCAGGCATATAGATGGCTTAGAGTCTATATTTCTGCAGCCAGAACAGAGTTTCTGAACTTCTGTTGTATTTTGGACTTCTGTACCTACTGAAATACGAATCACTCAAATATACTCTTTACCTTTTGGTTTACTAGAGTATTTCCAGTCTACACTTTTCAAAATTTCCTTCAGGGACCATAATTGCTAAGTGCCATGACTCATTGAATTTTATCGCTTCATGGGGTAGAGTAGTTCAATGTTTAAAGCTCTCAAAATCAGGAATTTTTTCCATATGTTATGATATTTATAATACTTTAATTATTACATCACAGGCATGAAAGAATGGAAAGATAAAGAAAATTATACATTTTATTATTACACTAATACACAGCTATTGCATTTTCAAAAGTACATAAAGCATGTGTCATTGCTGGCAACAATCACTGATATAAATCCCCTTTTGTACCAGTTAGATTTCTGTAAATCATTTTATGAGGGTTTTTCGCATGAGTTGTTGCTTGTTATTCAGCTCAGGTCTTATCAAGATGATATAGATTTTGGGGGAGAAAATGAGGACCAATAATCCAGCACTTGAGGCTAAAATGGAGAAGATCTCCACAGCCACCATGTATTTCCCTTTGGTGCTCTGGTAGGCTGGGACAAAAGAGATCCAGACACT